>NC_072490.1:0-15000 GCF_027574615.1 Eptesicus fuscus | reverse complement strand
TGTACCCTGTCCAATCTGGGACCTCTCCATGGTTGTTTAGGTGCTTGGTTATTGAATTGTAATGGAATTGCTCACTGCAGTTTTGTAGCCTAACTGGAGGCTCATGCCAGCGACACCTGCATAAGGTTGGCTTTTTGCATTGCTTGGGTAACCACAGCCTCCTGCTATTCCAGCTGTTTGGGTGCGAGCCGCCCTTTGTGTTGGAGTTTGTCTGCCTTCCCTAACTACTAGTTTGTGCCCTTGGGGCCTTGTATGTGACTCAGTTTTTGTATAGGATTTTTTCTGCTGATTAGGATGCATTTGCTGATGGGATCATTGTTCTCATTGGCCCTCCCGTTTGATATTTCATTTATTCTTTTTTGGCGATGCCTGTCAGCTTCACCATTGTCTGCTGTTTCCTGGTTGGATGGGTTGAAGGTGCTTGTCATTTGGCTTCCGTCTTTTCTTACATCACTTGCATTTTTCCTCAGTGGATTTTTCCGGTTCATGGTGTGGTTGCTTGTGTTTTACTATGTTTCTGCGCGTTTCATTTCTACCATGTTGACTACTGCTGATAGCTAGGTAGGACTGGGGGTCCTGTTTTCAAGTGCTGCTTGCTGTGCTTTCATAGTTGGTTGCATTCTGTGCTAATCTTTTTGCTCCCCTTTTAGGTTAGTTAGATCTTAGTCATAGACCAGATGGAGGGTACAAAGGGGGAGTGAGGGAAAGAGGGAGGGAAGGAAGAAAGGAAGGAAGGAAGGAAGTGAGGGAGGAGTATGTTGCTGTAGGGGAACGCTGGGTGTTTTACAGGTAATAGATTGCCAGTTACCACTTTTCTGTTGAAAACTTTATGGTAAATAGGTGGCTAAGTATAGGTATAAATCAGGCCAATATTACATAGTAACTGTGCGATCCACAACTTTGTTGGGTTTCCTATTTGCAATGTTTGCTGTCAGTATTTCTTAGTATTTGCCAGGTTAATAGCAGGTACTACCTGGTATGTACATTGACAGCTGCAACGTGGTACTTGGCTTGTTAACAGTTCACACCAATGAGGTTAGTAGTTATCGCTAACTGTGCAAGTGGTTGCTGCTACATACTTACTGCTAAGTACTTGCTATTACTTTATGTTAGCCCTAAGGGCATCGGCTCCAGGCTCCCACTATGCCCTGCAGTTTATTCCCCCTGGCTTATTTCCTAATGGTCACCTTCTGATAGAAATCCCCAGAGGGGAGGGCGAGGCAGTGGTGAGGGTGAGGGTGAGGGTTAGGGTTAGGGTGAGGGTGAGGGTTAGGGTTAGGGTTAGGGTTAGGGTTAGGGTTAGGGTTAGGGTTAGGGTTAGGGTTAGGGTTAGGGTTAGGGTTAGGGTTAGGGTTAGGGTTAGGGTTAGGGTTAGGGTTAGGGTTAGGGTTAGGGTTAGGGTTAGGGTTAGGGTTAGGGTTAGGGTTAGGGTTAGGGTTAGGGTTAGGGTTAGGGTTAGGGTTAGGGTTAGGGTTAGGGTTAGGGTTAGGGTTAGGGTTAGGGTTAGGGTTAGGGTTAGGGTTAGGGTTAGGGTTAGGGTTAGGGTTAGGGTTAGGGTTAGGGTTAGGGTTAGGGTTAGGGTTAGGGTTAGGGTTAGGGTTAGGGTTAGGGTTAGGGTTAGGGTTAGGGTTAGGGTTAGGGTTAGGGTTAGGGTTAGGGTTAGGGTTAGGGTTAGGGTTAGGGTTAGGGTTAGGGTTAGGGTTAGGGTTAGGGTTAGGGTTAGGGTTAGGGTTAGGGTTAGGGTTAGGGTTAGGGTTAGGGTTAGGGTTAGGGTTAGGGTTAGGGTTAGGGTTAGGGTTAGGGTTAGGGTTAGGGTTAGGGTTAGGGTTAGGGTTAGGGTTAGGGTTAGGGTTAGGGTTAGGGTTAGGGTTAGGGTTAGGGTTAGGGTTAGGGTTAGGGTTAGGGTTAGGGTTAGGGTTAGGGTTAGGGTTAGGGTTAGGGTTAGGGTTAGGGTTAGGGTTAGGGTTAGGGTTAGGGTTAGGGTTAGGGTTAGGGTTAGGGTTAGGGTAGGGTTAGGGTTAGGGTTAGGGTTAGGGTTAGGGTTAGGGTTAGGGTTAGGGTTAGGGTTAGGGTTAGGGTTAGGGTTAGGGTTAGGGTTAGGGTTAGGGTTAGGGTTAGGGTTAGGGTTAGGGTTAGGGTTAGGGTTAGGGTTAGGGTTAGGGTTAGGGTTAGGGTTAGGGTTAGGGTTAGGGTTAGGGTTAGGGTTAGGGTTAGGGTTAGGGTTAGGGTTAGGGTTAGGGTTAGGGTTAGGGTTAGGGTTAGGGTTAGGGTTAGGGTTAGGGTTAGGGTTAGGGTTAGGGTTAGGGTTAGGGTTAGGGTTAGGGTTAGGGTTAGGGTTAGGGTTAGGGTTAGGGTTAGGGTTAGGGTTAGGGTTAGGGTTAGGGTTAGGGTTAGGGTTAGGGTTAGGGTTAGGGTTAGGGTTAGGGTTAGGGTTAGGGTTAGGGTTAGGGTTAGGGTTAGGGTTAGGGTTAGGGTTAGGGTTAGGGTTAGGGTTAGGGTTAGGGTTAGGGTTAGGGTTAGGGTTAGGGTTAGGGTTAGGGTTAGGGTTAGGGTTAGGGTTAGGGTTAGGGTTAGGGTTAGGGTTAGGGTTAGGGTTAGGGTTAGGGTTAGGGTTAGGGTTAGGGTTAGGGTTAGGGTTAGGGTTAGGGTTAGGGTTAGGGTTAGGGTTAGGGTTAGGGTTAGGGTTAGGGTTAGGGTTAGGGTTAGGGTTAGGGTTAGGGTTAGGGTTAGGGTTAGGGTTAGGGTTAGGGTTAGGGTTAGGGTTAGGGTTAGGGTTAGGGTTAGGGTTAGGGTTAGGGTTAGGGTTAGGGTTAGGGTTAGGGTTAGGGTTAGGGTTAGGGTTAGGGTTAGGGTTAGGGTTAGGGTTAGGGTTAGGGTTAGGGTTAGGGTTAGGGTTAGGGTTAGGGTTAGGGTTAGGGTTAGGGTTAGGGTTAGGGTTAGGGTTAGGGTTAGGGTTAGGGTTAGGGTTAGGGTTAGGGTTAGGGTTAGGGTTAGGGTTAGGGTTAGGGTTAGGGTTAGGGTTAGGGTTAGGGTTAGGGTTAGGGTTAGGGTTAGGGTTAGGGTTAGGGTTAGGGTTAGGGTTAGGGTTAGGGTTAGGGTTAGGGTTAGGGTTAGGGTTAGGGTTAGGGTTAGGGTTAGGGTTAGGGTTAGGGTTAGGGTTAGGGTTAGGGTTAGGGTTAGGGTTAGGGTTAGGGTTAGGGTTAGGGTTAGGGTTAGGGTTAGGGTTAGGGTTAGGGTTAGGGTTAGGGTTAGGGTTAGGGTTAGGGTTAGGGTTAGGGTTAGGGTTAGGGTTAGGGTTAGGGTTAGGGTTAGGGTTAGGGTTAGGGTTAGGGTTAGGGTTAGGGTTAGGGTTAGGGTTAGGGTTAGGGTTAGGGTTAGGGTTAGGGTTAGGGTTAGGGTTAGGGTTAGGGTTAGGGTTAGGGTTAGGGTTAGGGTTAGGGTTAGGGTTAGGGTTAGGGTTAGGGTTAGGGTTAGGGTTAGGGTTAGGGTTAGGGTTAGGGTTAGGGTTAGGGTTAGGGTTAGGGTTAGGGTTAGGGTTAGGGTTAGGGTTAGGGTTAGGGTTAGGGTTAGGGTTAGGGTTAGGGTTAGGGTTAGGGTTAGGGTTAGGGTTAGGGTTAGGGTTAGGGTTAGGGTTAGGGTTAGGGTTAGGGTTAGGGTTAGGGTTAGGGTTAGGGTTAGGGTTAGGGTTAGGGTTAGGGTTAGGGTTAGGGTTAGGGTTAGGGTTAGGGTTAGGGTTAGGGTTAGGGTTAGGGTTAGGGTTAGGGTTAGGGTTAGGGTTAGGGTTAGGGTTAGGGTTAGGGTTAGGGTTAGGGTTAGGGTTAGGGTTAGGGTTAGGGTTAGGGTTAGGGTTAGGGTTAGGGTTAGGGTTAGGGTTAGGGTTAGGGTTAGGGTTAGGGTTAGGGTTAGGGTTAGGGTTAGGGTTAGGGTTAGGGTTAGGGTTAGGGTTAGGGTTAGGGTTAGGGTTAGGGTTAGGGTTAGGGTTAGGGTTAGGGTTAGGGTTAGGGTTAGGGTTAGGGTTAGGGTTAGGGTTAGGGTTAGGGTTAGGGTTAGGGTTAGGGTTAGGGTTAGGGTTAGGGTTAGGGTTAGGGTTAGGGTTAGGGTTAGGGTTAGGGTTAGGGTTAGGGTTAGGGTTAGGGTTAGGGTTAGGGTTAGGGTTAGGGTTAGGGTTAGGGTTAGGGTTAGGGTTAGGGTTAGGGTTAGGGTTAGGGTTAGGGTTAGGGTTAGGGTTAGGGTTAGGGTTAGGGTTAGGGTTAGGGTTAGGGTTAGGGTTAGGGTTAGGGTTAGGGTTAGGGTTAGGGTTAGGGTTAGGGTTAGGGTTAGGGTTAGGGTTAGGGTTAGGGTTAGGGTTAGGGTTAGGGTTAGGGTTAGGGTTAGGGTTAGGGTTAGGGTTAGGGTTAGGGTTAGGGTTAGGGTTAGGGTTAGGGTTAGGGTTAGGGTTAGGGTTAGGGTTAGGGTTAGGGTTAGGGTTAGGGTTAGGGTTAGGGTTAGGGTTAGGGTTAGGGTTAGGGTTAGGGTTAGGGTTAGGGTTAGGGTTAGGGTTAGGGTTAGGGTTAGGGTTAGGGTTAGGGTTAGGGTTAGGGTTAGGGTTAGGGTTAGGGTTAGGGTTAGGGTTAGGGTTAGGGTTAGGGTTAGGGTTAGGGTTAGGGTTAGGGTTAGGGTTAGGGTTAGGGTTAGGGTTAGGGTTAGGGTTAGGGTTAGGGTTAGGGTTAGGGTTAGGGTTAGGGTTAGGGTTAGGGTTAGGGTTAGGGTTAGGGTTAGGGTTAGGGTTAGGGTTAGGGTTAGGGTTAGGGTTAGGGTTAGGGTTAGGGTTAGGGTTAGGGTTAGGGTTAGGGTTAGGGTTAGGGTTAGGGTTAGGGTTAGGGTTAGGGTTAGGGTTAGGGTTAGGGTTAGGGTTAGGGTTAGGGTTAGGGTTAGGGTTAGGGTTAGGGTTAGGGTTAGGGTTAGGGTTAGGGTTAGGGTTAGGGTTAGGGTTAGGGTTAGGGTTAGGGTTAGGGTTAGGGTTAGGGTTAGGGTTAGGGTTAGGGTTAGGGTTAGGGTTAGGGTTAGGGTTAGGGTTAGGGTTAGGGTTAGGGTTAGGGTTAGGGTTAGGGTTAGGGTTAGGGTTAGGGTTAGGGTTAGGGTTAGGGTTAGGGTTAGGGTTAGGGTTAGGGTTAGGGTTAGGGTTAGGGTTAGGGTTAGGGTTAGGGTTAGGGTTAGGGTTAGGGTTAGGGTTAGGGTTAGGGTTAGGGTTAGGGTTAGGGTTAGGGTTAGGGTTAGGGTTAGGGTTAGGGTTAGGGTTAGGGTTAGGGTTAGGGTTAGGGTTAGGGTTAGGGTTAGGGTTAGGGTTAGGGTTAGGGTTAGGGTTAGGGTTAGGGTTAGGGTTAGGGTTAGGGTTAGGGTTAGGGTTAGGGTTAGGGTTAGGGTTAGGGTTAGGGTTAGGGTTAGGGTTAGGGTTAGGGTTAGGGTTAGGGTTAGGGTTAGGGTTAGGGTTAGGGTTAGGGTTAGGGTTAGGGTTAGGGTTAGGGTTAGGGTTAGGGTTAGGGTTAGGGTTAGGGTTAGGGTTAGGGTTAGGGTTAGGGTTAGGGTTAGGGTTAGGGTTAGGGTTAGGGTTAGGGTTAGGGTTAGGGTTAGGGTTAGGGTTAGGGTTAGGGTTAGGGTTAGGGTTAGGGTTAGGGTTAGGGTTAGGGTTAGGGTTAGGGTTAGGGTTAGGGTTAGGGTTAGGGTTAGGGTTAGGGTTAGGGTTAGGGTTAGGGTTAGGGTTAGGGTTAGGGTTAGGGTTAGGGTTAGGGTTAGGGTTAGGGTTAGGGTTAGGGTTAGGGTTAGGGTTAGGGTTAGGGTTAGGGTTAGGGTTAGGGTTAGGGTTAGGGTTAGGGTTAGGGTTAGGGTTAGGGTTAGGGTTAGGGTTAGGGTTAGGGTTAGGGTTAGGGTTAGGGTTAGGGTTAGGGTTAGGGTTAGGGTTAGGGTTAGGGTTAGGGTTAGGGTTAGGGTTAGGGTTAGGGTTAGGGTTAGGGTTAGGGTTAGGGTTAGGGTTAGGGTTAGGGTTAGGGTTAGGGTTAGGGTTAGGGTTAGGGTTAGGGTTAGGGTTAGGGTTAGGGTTAGGGTTAGGGTTAGGGTTAGGGTTAGGGTTAGGGTTAGGGTTAGGGTTAGGGTTAGGGTTAGGGTTAGGGTTAGGGTTAGGGTTAGGGTTAGGGTTAGGGTTAGGGTTAGGGTTAGGGTTAGGGTTAGGGTTAGGGTTAGGGTTAGGGTTAGGGTTAGGGTTAGGGTTAGGGTTAGGGTTAGGGTTAGGGTTAGGGTTAGGGTTAGGGTTAGGGTTAGGGTTAGGGTTAGGGTTAGGGTTAGGGTTAGGGTTAGGGTTAGGGTTAGGGTTAGGGTTAGGGTTAGGGTTAGGGTTAGGGTTAGGGTTAGGGTTAGGGTTAGGGTTAGGGTTAGGGTTAGGGTTAGGGTTAGGGTTAGGGTTAGGGTTAGGGTTAGGGTTAGGGTTAGGGTTAGGGTTAGGGTTAGGGTTAGGGTTAGGGTTAGGGTTAGGGTTAGGGTTAGGGTTAGGGTTAGGGTTAGGGTTAGGGTTAGGGTTAGGGTTAGGGTTAGGGTTAGGGTTAGGGTTAGGGTTAGGGTTAGGGTTAGGGTTAGGGTTAGGGTTAGGGTTAGGGTTAGGGTTAGGGTTAGGGTTAGGGTTAGGGTTAGGGTTAGGGTTAGGGTTAGGGTTAGGGTTAGGGTTAGGGTTAGGGTTAGGGTTAGGGTTAGGGTTAGGGTTAGGGTTAGGGTTAGGGTTAGGGTTAGGGTTAGGGTTAGGGTTAGGGTTAGGGTTAGGGTTAGGGTTAGGGTTAGGGTTAGGGTTAGGGTTAGGGTTAGGGTTAGGGTTAGGGTTAGGGTTAGGGTTAGGGTTAGGGTTAGGGTTAGGGTTAGGGTTAGGGTTAGGGTTAGGGTTAGGGTTAGGGTTAGGGTTAGGGTTAGGGTTAGGGTTAGGGTTAGGGTTAGGGTTAGGGTTAGGGTTAGGGTTAGGGTTAGGGTTAGGGTTAGGGTAGGGTTAGGGTTAGGGTTAGGGTTAGGGTTAGGGTTAGGGTTAGGGTTAGGGTTAGGGTTAGGGTTAGGGTTAGGGTTAGGGTTAGGGTTAGGGTTAGGGTTAGGGTTAGGGTTAGGGTTAGGGTTAGGGTTAGGGTTAGGGTTAGGGTTAGGGTTAGGGTTAGGGTTAGGGTTAGGGTTAGGGTTAGGGTTAGGGTTAGGGTTAGGGTTAGGGTTAGGGTTAGGGTTAGGGTTAGGGTTAGGGTTAGGGTTAGGGTTAGGGTTAGGGTTAGGGTTAGGGTTAGGGTTAGGGTTAGGGTTAGGGTTAGGGTTAGGGTTAGGGTTAGGGTTAGGGTTAGGGTTAGGGTTAGGGTTAGGGTTAGGGTTAGGGTTAGGGTTAGGGTTAGGGTTAGGGTTAGGGTTAGGGTTAGGGTTAGGGTTAGGGTTAGGGTTAGGGTTAGGGTTAGGGTTAGGGTTAGGGTTAGGGTTAGGGTTAGGGTTAGGGTTAGGGTTAGGGTTAGGGTTAGGGTTAGGGTTAGGGTTAGGGTTAGGGTTAGGGTTAGGGTTAGGGTTAGGGTTAGGGTTAGGGTTAGGGTTAGGGTTAGGGTTAGGGTTAGGGTTAGGGTTAGGGTTAGGGTTAGGGTTAGGGTTAGGGTTAGGGTTAGGGTTAGGGTTAGGGTTAGGGTTAGGGTTAGGGTTAGGGTTAGGGTTAGGGTTAGGGTTAGGGTTAGGGTTAGGGTTAGGGTTAGGGTTAGGGTTAGGGTTAGGGTTAGGGTTAGGGTTAGGGTTAGGGTTAGGGTTAGGGTTAGGGTTAGGGTTAGGGTTAGGGTTAGGGTTAGGGTTAGGGTTAGGGTTAGGGTTAGGGTTAGGGTTAGGGTTAGGGTTAGGGTTAGGGTTAGGGTTAGGGTTAGGGTTAGGGTTAGGGTTAGGGTTAGGGTTAGGGTTAGGGTTAGGGTTAGGGTTAGGGTTAGGGTTAGGGTTAGGGTTAGGGTTAGGGTTAGGGTTAGGGTTAGGGTTAGGGTTGGGTTAGGGTTAGGGTTAGGGTTAGGGTTAGGGTTAGGGTTAGGGTTAGGGTTAGGGTTAGGGTTAGGGTTAGGGTTAGGGTTAGGGTTAGGGTTAGGGTTAGGGTTAGGGTTAGGGTTAGGGTTAGGGTTAGGGTTAGGGTTAGGGTTAGGGTTAGGGTTAGGGTTAGGGTTAGGGTTAGGGTTAGGGTTAGGGTTAGGGTTAGGGTTAGGGTTAGGGTTAGGGTTAGGGTTAGGGTTAGGGTTAGGGTTAGGGTTAGGGTTAGGGTTAGGGTTAGGGTTAGGGTTAGGGTTAGGGTTAGGGTTAGGGTTAGGGTTAGGGTTAGGGTTAGGGTTAGGGTTAGGGTTAGGGTTAGGGTTAGGGTTAGGGTTAGGGTTAGGGTTAGGGTTAGGGTTAGGGTTAGGGTTAGGGTTAGGGTTAGGGTTAGGGTTAGGGTTAGGGTTAGGGTTAGGGTTAGGGTTAGGGTTAGGGTTAGGGTTAGGGTTAGGGTTAGGGTTAGGGTTAGGGTTAGGGTTAGGGTTAGGGTTAGGGTTAGGGTTAGGGTTAGGGTTAGGGTTAGGGTTAGGGTTAGGGTTAGGGTTAGGGTTAGGGTTAGGGTTAGGGTTAGGGTTAGGGTTAGGGTTAGGGTTAGGGTTAGGGTTAGGGTTAGGGTTAGGGTTAGGGTTAGGGTTAGGGTTAGGGTTAGGGTTAGGGTTAGGGTTAGGGTTAGGGTTAGGGTTAGGGTTAGGGTTAGGGTTAGGGTTAGGGTTAGGGTTAGGGTTAGGGTTAGGGTTAGGGTTAGGGTTAGGGTTAGGGTTAGGGTTAGGGTTAGGGTTAGGGTTAGGGTTAGGGTTAGGGTTAGGGTTAGGGTTAGGGTTAGGGTTAGGGTTAGGGTTAGGGTTAGGGTTAGGGTTAGGGTTAGGGTTAGGGTTAGGGTTAGGGTTAGGGTTAGGGTTAGGGTTAGGGTTAGGGTTAGGGTTAGGGTTAGGGTTAGGGTTAGGGTTAGGGTTAGGGTTAGGGTTAGGGTTAGGGTTAGGGTTAGGGTTAGGGTTAGGGTTAGGGTTAGGGTTAGGGTTAGGGTTAGGGTTAGGGTTAGGGTTAGGGTTAGGGTTAGGGTTAGGGTTAGGGTTAGGGTTAGGGTTAGGGTTAGGGTTAGGGTTAGGGTTAGGGTTAGGGTTAGGGTTAGGGTTAGGGTTAGGGTTAGGGTTAGGGTTAGGGTTAGGGTTAGGGTTAGGGTTAGGGTTAGGGTTAGGGTTAGGGTTAGGGTTAGGGTTAGGGTTAGGGTTAGGGTTAGGGTTAGGGTTAGGGTTAGGGTTAGGGTTAGGGTTAGGGTTAGGGTTAGGGTTAGGGTTAGGGTTAGGGTTAGGGTTAGGGTTAGGGTTAGGGTTAGGGTTAGGGTTAGGGTTAGGGTTAGGGTTAGGGTTAGGGTTAGGGTTAGGGTTAGGGTTAGGGTTAGGGTTAGGGTTAGGGTTAGGGTTAGGGTTAGGGTTAGGGTTAGGGTTAGGGTTAGGGTTAGGGTTAGGGTTAGGGTTAGGGTTAGGGTTAGGGTTAGGGTTAGGGTTAGGGTTAGGGTTAGGGTTAGGGTTAGGGTTAGGGTTAGGGTTAGGGTTAGGGTTAGGGTTAGGGTTAGGGTTAGGGTTAGGGTTAGGGTTAGGGTTAGGGTTAGGGTTAGGGTTAGGGTTAGGGTTAGGGTTAGGGTTAGGGTTAGGGTTAGGGTTAGGGTTAGGGTTAGGGTTAGGGTTAGGGTTAGGGTTAGGGTTAGGGTTAGGGTTAGGGTTAGGGTTAGGGTTAGGGTTAGGGTTAGGGTTAGGGTTAGGGTTAGGGTTAGGGTTAGGGTTAGGGTTAGGGTTAGGGTTAGGGTTAGGGTTAGGGTTAGGGTTAGGGTTAGGGTTAGGGTTAGGGTTAGGGTTAGGGTTAGGGTTAGGGTTAGGGTTAGGGTTAGGGTTAGGGTTAGGGTTAGGGTTAGGGTTAGGGTTAGGGTTAGGGTTAGGGTTAGGGTTAGGGTTAGGGTTAGGGTTAGGGTTAGGGTTAGGGTTAGGGTTAGGGTTAGGGTTAGGGTTAGGGTTAGGGTTAGGGTTAGGGTTAGGGTTAGGGTTAGGGTTAGGGTTAGGGTTAGGGTTAGGGTTAGGGTTAGGGTTAGGGTTAGGGTTAGGGTTAGGGTTAGGGTTAGGGTTAGGGTTAGGGTTAGGGTTAGGGTTAGGGTTAGGGTTAGGGTTAGGGTTAGGGTTAGGGTTAGGGTTAGGGTTAGGGTTAGGGTTAGGGTTAGGGTTAGGGTTAGGGTTAGGGTTAGGGTTAGGGTTAGGGTTAGGGTTAGGGTTAGGGTTAGGGTTAGGGTTAGGGTTAGGGTTAGGGTTAGGGTTAGGGTTAGGGTTAGGGTTAGGGTTAGGGTTAGGGTTAGGGTTAGGGTTAGGGTTAGGGTTAGGGTTAGGGTTAGGGTTAGGGTTAGGGTTAGGGTTAGGGTTAGGGTTAGGGTTAGGGTTAGGGTTAGGGTTAGGGTTAGGGTTAGGGTTAGGGTTAGGGTTAGGGTTAGGGTTAGGGTTAGGGTTAGGGTTAGGGTTAGGGTTAGGGTTAGGGTTAGGGTTAGGGTTAGGGTTAGGGTTAGGGTTAGGGTTAGGGTTAGGGTTAGGGTTAGGGTTAGGGTTAGGGTTAGGGTTAGGGTTAGGGTTAGGGTTAGGGTTAGGGTTAGGGTTAGGGTTAGGGTTAGGGTTAGGGTTAGGGTTAGGGTTAGGGTTAGGGTTAGGGTTAGGGTTAGGGTTAGGGTTAGGGTTAGGGTTAGGGTTAGGGTTAGGGTTAGGGTTAGGGTTAGGGTTAGGGTTAGGGTTAGGGTTAGGGTTAGGGTTAGGGTTAGGGTTAGGGTTAGGGTTAGGGTTAGGGTTAGGGTTAGGGTTAGGGTTAGGGTTAGGGTTAGGGTTAGGGTTAGGGTTAGGGTTAGGGTTAGGGTTAGGGTTAGGGTTAGGGTTAGGGTTAGGGTTAGGGTTAGGGTTAGGGTTAGGGTTAGGGTTAGGGTTAGGGTTAGGGTTAGGGTTAGGGTTAGGGTTAGGGTTAGGGTTAGGGTTAGGGTTAGGGTTAGGGTTAGGGTTAGGGTTAGGGTTAGGGTTAGGGTTAGGGTTAGGGTTAGGGTTAGGGTTAGGGTTAGGGTTAGGGTTAGGGTTAGGGTTAGGGTTAGGGTTAGGGTTAGGGTTAGGGTTAGGGTTAGGGTTAGGGTTAGGGTTAGGGTTAGGGTTAGGGTTAGGGTTAGGGTTAGGGTTAGGGTTAGGGTTAGGGTTAGGGTTAGGGTTAGGGTTAGGGTTAGGGTTAGGGTTAGGGTTAGGGTTAGGGTTAGGGTTAGGGTTAGGGTTAGGGTTAGGGTTAGGGTTAGGGTTAGGGTTAGGGTTAGGGTTAGGGTTAGGGTTAGGGTTAGGGTTAGGGTTAGGGTTAGGGTTAGGGTTAGGGTTAGGGTTAGGGTTAGGGTTAGGGTTAGGGTTAGGGTTAGGGTTAGGGTTAGGGTTAGGGTTAGGGTTAGGGTTAGGGTAGGGTTAGGGTTAGGGTTAGGGTTAGGGTTAGGGTTAGGGTTAGGGTTAGGGTTAGGGTTAGGGTTAGGGTTAGGGTTAGGGTTAGGGTTAGGGTTAGGGTTAGGGTTAGGGTTAGGGTTAGGGTTAGGGTTAGGGTTAGGGTTAGGGTTAGGGTTAGGGTTAGGGTTAGGGTTAGGGTTAGGGTTAGGGTTAGGGTTAGGGTTAGGGTTAGGGTTAGGGTTAGGGTTAGGGTTAGGGTTAGGGTTAGGGTTAGGGTTAGGGTTAGGGTTAGGGTTAGGGTTAGGGTTAGGGTTAGGGTTAGGGTTAGGGTTAGGGTTAGGGTTAGGGTTAGGGTTAGGGTTAGGGTTAGGGTTAGGGTTAGGGTTAGGGTTAGGGTTAGGGTTAGGGTTAGGGTTAGGGTTAGGGTTAGGGTTAGGGTTAGGGTTAGGGTTAGGGTTAGGGTTAGGGTTAGGGTTAGGGTTAGGGTTAGGGTTAGGGTTAGGGTTAGGGTTAGGGTTAGGGTTAGGGTTAGGGTTAGGGTTAGGGTTAGGGTTAGGGTTAGGGTTAGGGTTAGGGTTAGGGTTAGGGTTAGGGTTAGGGTTAGGGTTAGGGTTAGGGTTAGGGTTAGGGTTAGGGTTAGGGTTAGGGTTAGGGTTAGGGTTAGGGTTAGGGTTAGGGTTAGGGTTAGGGTTAGGGTTAGGGTTAGGGTTAGGGTTAGGGTTAGGGTTAGGGTTAGGGTTAGGGTTAGGGTTAGGGTTAGGGTTAGGGTTAGGGTTAGGGTTAGGGTTAGGGTTAGGGTTAGGGTTAGGGTTAGGGTTAGGGTTAGGGTTAGGGTTAGGGTTAGGGTTAGGGTTAGGGTTAGGGTTAGGGTTAGGGTTAGGGTTAGGGTTAGGGTTAGGGTTAGGGTTAGGGTTAGGGTTAGGGTTAGGGTTAGGGTTAGGGTTAGGGTTAGGGTTAGGGTTAGGGTTAGGGTTAGGGTTAGGGTTAGGGTTAGGGTTAGGGTTAGGGTTAGGGTTAGGGTTAGGGTTAGGGTTAGGGTTAGGGTTAGGGTTAGGGTTAGGGTTAGGGTTAGGGTTAGGGTTAGGGTTAGGGTTAGGGTTAGGGTTAGGGTTAGGGTTAGGGTTAGGGTTAGGGTTAGGGTTAGGGTTAGGGTTAGGGTTAGGGTTAGGGTTAGGGTTAGGGTTAGGGTTAGGGTTAGGGTTAGGGTTAGGGTTAGGGTTAGGGTTAGGGTTAGGGTTAGGGTTAGGGTTAGGGTTAGGGTTAGGGTTAGGGTTAGGGTTAGGGTTAGGGTTAGGGTTAGGGTTAGGGTTAGGGTTAGGGTTAGGGTTAGGGTTAGGGTTAGGGTTAGGGTTAGGGTTAGGGTTAGGGTTAGGGTTAGGGTTAGGGTTAGGGTTAGGGTTAGGGTTAGGGTTAGGGTTAGGGTTAGGGTTAGGGTTAGGGTTAGGGTTAGGGTTAGGGTTAGGGTTAGGGTTAGGGTTAGGGTTAGGGTTAGGGTTAGGGTTAGGGTTAGGGTTAGGGTTAGGGTTAGGGTTAGGGTTAGGGTTAGGGTTAGGGTTAGGGTTAGGGTTAGGGTTAGGGTTAGGGTTAGGGTTAGGGTTAGGGTTAGGGTTAGGGTTAGGGTTAGGGTTAGGGTTAGGGTTAGGGTTAGGGTTAGGGTTAGGGTTAGGGTTAGGGTTAGGGTTAGGGTTAGGGTTAGGGTTAGGGTTAGGGTTAGGGTTAGGGTTAGGGTTAGGGTTAGGGTTAGGGTTAGGGTTAGGGTTAGGGTTAGGGTTAGGGTTAGGGCTAGGGTTAGGGTTAGGGTTAGGGTTAGGGTTAGGGTTAGGGTTAGGGTTAGGGTTAGGGTTAGGGTTAGGGTTAGGGTTAGGGTTAGGGTTAGGGTTAGGGTTAGGGTTAGGGTTAGGGTTAGGGTTAGGGTTAGGGTTAGGGTTAGGGTTAGGGTTAGGGTTAGGGTTAGGGTTAGGGTTAGGGTTAGGGTTAGGGTTAGGGTTAGGGTTAGGGTTAGGGTTAGGGTTAGGGTTAGGGTTAGGGTTAGGGTTAGGGCTAGGGTTAGGGTTAGGGTTAGGGTTAGGGTTAGGGTTAGGGTTAGGGTTAGGGTTAGGGTTAGGGTTAGGGTTAGGGTTAGGGTTAGGGTTAGGGTTAGGGTTAGGGTTAGGGTTAGGGTTAGGGTTAGGGTTAGGGTTAGGGTTAGGGTTAGGGTTAGGGTTAGGGTTAGGGTTAGGGTTAGGGTTAGGGTTAGGGTTAGGGTTAGGGTTAGGGTTAGGGTTAGGGTTAGGGTTAGGGTTAGGGTTAGGGTTAGGGTTAGGGTTAGGGTTAGGGTTAGGGTTAGGGTTAGGGTTAGGGTTAGGGTTAGGGTTAGGGTTAGGGTTAGGGTTAGGGTTAGGGTTAGGGTTAGGGTTAGGGTTAGGGTTAGGGTTAGGGTTAGGGTTAGGGTTAGGGTTAGGGTTAGGGTTAGGGTTAGGGTTAGGGTTAGGGTTAGGGTTAGGGTTAGGGTTAGGGTTAGGGTTAGGGTTAGGGTTAGGGTTAGGGTAGGGTTAGGGTTAGGGTTAGGGTTAGGGTTAGGGTTAGGGTTAGGGTTAGGGTTAGGGTTAGGGTTAGGGTTAGGGTTAGGGTTAGGGTTAGGGTTAGGGTTAGGGTTAGGGTTAGGGTTAGGGTTAGGGTTAGGGTTAGGGTTAGGGTTAGGGTTAGGGTTAGGGTTAGGGTTAGGGTTAGGGTTAGGGTTAGGGTTAGGGTTAGGGTTAGGGTTAGGGTTAGGGTTAGGGTTAGGGTTAGGGTTAGGGTTAGGGTTAGGGTTAGGGTTAGGGTTAGGGTTAGGGTTAGGGTTAGGGTTAGGGTTAGGGTTAGGGTTAGGGTTAGGGTTAGGGTTAGGGTTAGGGTTAGGGTTAGGGTTAGGGTTAGGGTTAGGGTTAGGGTTAGGGTTAGGGTTAGGGTTAGGGTTAGGGTTAGGGTTAGGGTTAGGGTTAGGGTTAGGGTTAGGGTTAGGGTTAGGGTTAGGGTTAGGGTTAGGGTTAGGGTTAGGGTTAGGGTTAGGGTTAGGGTTAGGGTTAGGGTTAGGGTTAGGGTTAGGGTTAGGGTTAGGGTTAGGGTTAGGGTTAGGGTTAGGGTTAGGGTTAGGGTTAGGGTTAGGGTTAGGGTTAGGGTTAGGGTTAGGGTTAGGGTTAGGGTTAGGGTTAGGGTTAGGGTTAGGGTTAGGGTTAGGGTTAGGGTTAGGGTTAGGGTTAGGGTTAGGGTTAGGGTTAGGGTTAGGGTTAGGGTTAGGGTTAGGGTTAGGGTTAGGGTTAGGGTTAGGGTTAGGGTTAGGGTTAGGGTTAGGGTTAGGGTTAGGGTTAGGGTTAGGGTTAGGGTTAGGGTTAGGGTTAGGGTTAGGGTTAGGGTTAGGGTTAGGGTTAGGGTTAGGGTTAGGGTTAGGGTTAGGGTTAGGGTTAGGGTTAGGGTTAGGGTTAGGGTTAGGGTTAGGGTTAGGGTTAGGGTTAGGGTTAGGGCTATCGTTAGGGTTAGGGTTAGGGTTAGGGTTAGGGTTAGGGTTAGGGTT
>NC_072489.1:61967978-61976777 GCF_027574615.1 Eptesicus fuscus | reverse complement strand
CTAACCCTAACCCTAACCCTAACCCTAACCCTAACCCTAACCCTAACCCTAACCCTAACCCTAACCCTAACCCTAACCCTAACCCTAACCCTAACCCTAACCCTAACCCTAACCCTAACCCTAACCCTAACCCTAACCCTAACCCTAACCCTAACCCTAACCCTAACCCTAACCCTAACCCTAACCCTAACCCTAAAACCCTAACCCTAACCCTAACCCTAACCCTAACCCTAACCCTAACCCTAACCCTAACCCTAACCCTAACCCTAACCCTAACCCTAACCCTAACCCTAACCCTAACCCTAACCCTAACCCTAACCCTAACCCTAACCCTAACCCTAACCCTAACCCTAACCCTAACCCTAACCCTAACCCTAACCCTAACCCTAACCCTAACCCTAACCCTAACCCTAACCCTAACCCTAACCCTAACCCTAACCCTAACCCTAACCCTAACCCTAACCCTAACCCTAACCCTAACCCTAACCCTAACCCTAACCCTAACCCTAACCCTAACCCTAACCCTAACCCTAACCCTAACCCTAACCCTAACCCTAACCCTAACCCTAACCCTAACCCTAACCCTAACCCTAACCCTAACCCTAACCCTAACCCTAACCCTAACCCTAACCCTAACCCTAACCCTAACCCTAACCCTAACCCTAACCCTAACCCTAACCCTAACCCTAACCCTAACCCTAACCCTAACCCTAACCCTAACCCTAACCCTAACCCTAACCCTAACCCTAACCCTAACCCTAACCCTAACCCTAACCCTAACCCTAACCCTAACCCTAACCCTAACCCTAACCCTAACCCTAACCCTAACCCTAACCCTAACCCTAACCCTAACCCTAACCCTAACCCTAACCCTAACCCTAACCCTAACCCTAACCCTAACCCTAACCCTAACCCTAACCCTAACCCTAACCCTAACCCTAACCCTAACCCTAACCCTAACCCTAACCCTAACCCTAACCCTAACCCTAACCCTAACCCTAACCCTAACCCTAACCCTAACCCTAACCCTAACCCTAACCCTAACCCTAACCCTAACCCTAACCCTAACCCTAACCCTAACCCTAACCCTAACCCTAACCCTAACCCTAACCCTAACCCTAACCCTAACCCTAACCCTAACCCTAACCCTAACCCTAACCCTAACCCTAACCCTAACCCTAACCCTAACCCTAACCCCTAACCCTAACCCTAACCCTAACCCTAACCCTAACCCTAACCCTAACCCTAACCCTAACCCTAACCCTAACCCTAACCCTAACCCTAACCCTAACCCTAACCCTAACCCTAACCCTAACCCTAACCCTAACCCTAACCCTAACCCTAACCCTAACCCTAACCCTAACCCTAACCCTAACCCTAACCCTAACCCTAACCCTAACCCTAACCCTAACCCTAACCCTAACCCTAACCCTAACCCTAACCCTAACCCTAACCCTAACCCTAACCCTAACCCTAACCCTAACCCTAACCCTAACCCTAACCCTAACCCTAACCCTAACCCTAACCCTAACCCTAACCCTAACCCTAACCCTAACCCTAACCCTAACCCTAACCCTAACCCTAACCCTAACCCTAACCCTAACCCTAACCCTAACCCTAACCCTAACCCTAACCCTAACCCTAACCCTAACCCTAACCCTAACCCTAACCCTAACCCTAACCCTAACCCTAACCCTAACCCTAACCCTAACCCTAACCCTAACCCTAACCCTAACCCTAACCCTAACCCTAACCCTAACCCTAACCCTAACCCTAACCCTAACCCTAACCCTAACCCTAACCCTAACCCTAACCCTAACCCTAACCCTAACCCTAACCCTAACCCTAACCCTAACCCTAACCCTAACCCTAACCCTAACCCTAACCCTAACCCTAACCCTAACCCTAACCCTAACCCTAACCCTAACCCTAACCCTAACCCTAACCCTAACCCTAACCCTAACCCTAACCCTAACCCTAACCCTAACCCTAACCCTAACCCTAACCCTAACCCTAACCCTAACCCTAACCCTAACCCTAACCCTAACCCTAACCCTAACCCTAACCCTAACCCTAACCCTAACCCTAACCCTAACCCTAACCCTAACCCTAACCCTAACCCTAACCCTAACCCTAACCCTAACCCTAACCCTAACCCTAACCCTAACCCTAACCCTAACCCTAACCCTAACCCTAACCCTAACCCTAACCCTAACCCTAACCCTAACCCTAACCCTAACCCTAACCCTAACCCTAACCCTAACCCTAACCCTAACCCTAACCCTAACCCTAACCCTAACCCTAACCCTAACCCTAACCCTAACCCTAACCCTAACCCTAACCCTAACCCTAACCCTAACCCTAACCCTAACCCTAACCCTAACCCTAACCCTAACCCTAACCCTAACCCTAACCCTAACCCTAACCCTAACCCTAACCCTAACCCTAACCCTAACCCTAACCCTAACCCTAACCCTAACCCTAACCCTAACCCTAACCCTAACCCTAACCCTAACCCTAACCCTAACCCTAACCCTAACCCTAACCCTAACCCTAACCCTAACCCTAACCCTAACCCTAACCCTAACCCTAACCCTAACCCTAACCCTAACCCTAACCCTAACCCTAACCCTAACCCTAACCCTAACCCTAACCCTAACCCTAACCCTAACCCTAACCCTAACCCTAACCCTAACCCTAACCCTAACCCTAACCCTAACCCTAACCCTAACCCTAACCCTAACCCTAACCCTAACCCTAACCCTAACCCTAACCCTAACCCTAACCCTAACCCTAACCCTAACCCTAACCCTAACCCTAACCCTAACCCTAACCCTAACCCTAACCCTAACCCTAACCCTAACCCTAACCCTAACCCTAACCCTAACCCTAACCCTAACCCTAACCCTAACCCTAACCCTAACCCTAACCCTAACCCTAACCCTAACCCTAACCCTAACCCTAACCCTAACCCTAACCCTAACCCTAACCCTAACCCTAACCCTAACCCTAACCCTAACCCTAACCCTAACCCTAACCCTAACCCTAACCCTAACCCTAACCCTAACCCTAACCCTAACCCTAACCCTAACCCTAACCCTAACCCTAACCCTAACCCTAACCCTAACCCTAACCCTAACCCTAACCCTAACCCTAACCCTAACCCTAACCCTAACCCTAACCCTAACCCTAACCCTAACCCTAACCCTAACCCTAACCCTAACCCTAACCCTAACCCTAACCCTAACCCTAACCCTAACCCTAACCCTAACCCTAACCCTAACCCTAACCCTAACCCTAACCCTAACCCTAACCCTAACCCTAACCCTAACCCTAACCCTAACCCTAACCCTAACCCTAACCCTAACCCTAACCCTAACCCTAACCCTAACCCTAACCCTAACCCTAACCCTAACCCTAACCCTAACCCTAACCCTAACCCTAACCCTAACCCTAACCCTAACCCTAACCCTAACCCTAACCCTAACCCTAACCCTAACCCTAACCCTAACCCTAACCCTAACCCTAACCCTAACCCTAACCCTAACCCTAACCCTAACCCTAACCCTAACCCTAACCCTAACCCTAACCCTAACCCTAACCCTAACCCTAACCCTAACCCTAACCCTAACCCTAACCCTAACCCTAACCCTAACCCTAACCCTAACCCTAACCCTAACCCTAACCCTAACCCTAACCCTAACCCTAACCCTAACCCTAACCCTAACCCTAACCCTAACCCTAACCCTAACCCTAACCCTAACCCTAACCCTAACCCTAACCCTAACCCTAACCCTAACCCTAACCCTAACCCTAACCCTAACCCTAACCCTAACCCTAACCCTAACCCTAACCCTAACCCTAACCCTAACCCTAACCCTAACCCTAACCCTAACCCTAACCCTAACCCTAACCCTAACCCTAACCCTAACCCTAACCCTAACCCTAACCCTAACCCTAACCCTAACCCTAACCCTAACCCTAACCCTAACCCTAACCCTAACCCTAACCCTAACCCTAACCCTAACCCTAACCCTAACCCTAACCCTAACCCTAACCCTAACCCTAACCCTAACCCTAACCCTAACCCTAACCCTAACCCTAACCCTAACCCTAACCCTAACCCTAACCCTAACCCTAACCCTAACCCTAACCCTAACCCTAACCCTAACCCTAACCCTAACCCTAACCCTAACCCTAACCCTAACCCTAACCCTAACCCTAACCCTAACCCTAACCCTAACCCTAACCCTAACCCTAACCCTAACCCTAACCCTAACCCTAACCCTAACCCTAACCCTAACCCTAACCCTAACCCTAACCCTAACCCTAACCCTAACCCTAACCCTAACCCTAACCCTAACCCTAACCCTAACCCTAACCCTAACCCTAACCCTAACCCTAACCCTAACCCTAACCCTAACCCTAACCCTAACCCTAACCCTAACCCTAACCCTAACCCTAACCCTAACCCTAACCCTAACCCTAACCCTAACCCTAACCCTAACCCTAACCCTAACCCTAACCCTAACCCTAACCCTAACCCTAACCCTAACCCTAACCCTAACCCTAACCCTAACCCTAACCCTAACCCTAACCCTAACCCTAACCCTAACCCTAACCCTAACCCTAACCCTAACCCTAACCCTAACCCTAACCCTAACCCTAACCCTAACCCTAACCCTAACCCTAACCCTAACCCTAACCCTAACCCTAACCCTAACCCTAACCCTAACCCTAACCCTAACCCTAACCCTAACCCTAACCCTAACCCTAACCCTAACCCTAACCCTAACCCTAACCCTAACCCTAACCCTAACCCTAACCCTAACCCTAACCCTAACCCTAACCCTAACCCTAACCCTAACCCTAACCCTAACCCTAACCCTAACCCTAACCCTAACCCTAACCCTAACCCTAACCCTAACCCTAACCCTAACCCTAACCCTAACCCTAACCCTAACCCTAACCCTAACCCTAACCCTAACCCTAACCCTAACCCTAACCCTAACCCTAACCCTAACCCTAACCCTAACCCTAACCCTAACCCTAACCCTAACCCTAACCCTAACCCTAACCCTAACCCTAACCCTAACCCTAACCCTAACCCTAACCCTAACCCTAACCCTAACCCTAACCCTAACCCTAACCCTAACCCTAACCCTAACCCTAACCCTAACCCTAACCCTAACCCTAACCCTAACCCTAACCCTAACCCTAACCCTAACCCTAACCCTAACCCTAACCCTAACCCTAACCCTAACCCTAACCCTAACCCTAACCCTAACCCTAACCCTAACCCTAACCCTAACCCTAACCCTAACCCTAACCCTAACCCTAACCCTAACCCTAACCCTAACCCTAACCCTAACCCTAACCCTAACCCTAACCCTAACCCTAACCCTAACCCTAACCCTAACCCTAACCCTAACCCTAACCCTAACCCTAACCCTAACCCTAACCCTAACCCTAACCCTAACCCTAACCCTAACCCTAACCCTAACCCTAACCCTAACCCTAACCCTAACCCTAACCCTAACCCTAACCCTAACCCTAACCCTAACCCTAACCCTAACCCTAACCCTAACCCTAACCCTAACCCTAACCCTAACCCTAACCCTAACCCTAACCCTAACCCTAACCCTAACCCTAACCCTAACCCTAACCCTAACCCTAACCCTAACCCTAACCCTAACCCTAACCCTAACCCTAACCCTAACCCTAACCCTAACCCTAACCCTAACCCTAACCCTAACCCTAACCCTAACCCTAACCCTAACCCTAACCCTAACCCTAACCCTAACCCTAACCCTAACCCTAACCCTAACCCTAACCCTAACCCTAACCCTAACCCTAACCCTAACCCTAACCCTAACCCTAACCCTAACCCTAACCCTAACCCTAACCCTAACCCTAACCCTAACCCTAACCCTAACCCTAACCCTAACCCTAACCCTAACCCTAACCCTAACCCTAACCCTAACCCTAACCCTAACCCTAACCCTAACCCTAACCCTAACCCTAACCCTAACCCTAACCCTAACCCTAACCCTAACCCTAACCCTAACCCTAACCCTAACCCTAACCCTAACCCTAACCCTAACCCTAACCCTAACCCTAACCCTAACCCTAACCCTAACCCTAACCCTAACCTAACCCTAACCCTAACCCTAACCCTAACCCTAACCCTAACCCTAACCCTAACCCTAACCCTAACCCTAACCCTAACCCTAACCCTAACCCTAACCCTAACCCTAACCCTAACCCTAACCCTAACCCTAACCCTAACCCTAACCCTAACCCTAACCCTAACCCTAACCCTAACCCTAACCCTAACCCTAACCCTAACCCTAACCCTAACCCTAACCCTAACCCTAACCCTAACCCTAACCCTAACCCTAACCCTAACCCTAACCCTAACCCTAACCCTAACCCTAACCCTAACCCTAACCCTAACCCTAACCCTAACCCTAACCCTAACCCTAACCCTAACCCTAACCCTAACCCTAACCCTAACCCTAACCCTAACCCTAACCCTAACCCTAACCCTAACCCTAACCCTAACCCTAACCCTAACCCTAACCCTAACCCTAACCCTAACCCTAACCCTAACCCTAACCCTAACCCTAACCCTAACCCTAACCCTAACCCTAACCCTAACCCTAACCCTAACCCTAACCCTAACCCTAACCCTAACCCTAACCCTAACCCTAACCCTAACCCTAACCCTAACCCTAACCCTAACCCTAACCCTAACCCTAACCCTAACCCTAACCCTAACCCTAACCCTAACCCTAACCCTAACCCTAACCCTAACCCTAACCCTAACCCTAACCCTAACCCTAACCCTAACCCTAACCCTAACCCTAACCCTAACCCTAACCCTAACCCTAACCCTAACCCTAACCCTAACCCTAACCCTAACCCTAACCCTAACCCTAACCCTAACCCTAACCCTAACCCTAACCCTAACCCTAACCCTAACCCTAACCCTAACCCTAACCCTAACCCTAACCCTAACCCTAACCCTAACCCTAACCCTAACCCTAACCCTAACCCTAACCCTAACCCTAACCCTAACCCTAGACCCTAACCCTAACCCTAACCCTAACCCTAACCCTAACCCTAACCCTAACCCTAACCCTAACCCTAACCCTAACCCTAACCCTAACCCTAACCCTAACCCTAACCCTAACCCTAACCCTAACCCTAACCCTAACCCTAACCCTAACCCTAACCCTAACCCTAACCCTAACCCTAACCCTAACCCTAACCCTAACCCTAACCCTAACCCTAACCCTAACCCTAACCCTAACCCTAACCCTAACCCTAACCCTAACCCTAACCCTAACCCTAACCCTAACCCTAACCCTAACCCTAACCCTAACCCTAACCCTAACCCTAACCCTAACCCTAACCCTAACCCTAACCCTAACCCTAACCCTAACCCTAACCCTAACCCTAACCCTAACCCTAACCCTAACCCTAACCCTAACCCTAACCCTAACCCTAACCCTAACCCTAACCCTAACCCTAACCCTAACCCTAACCCTAACCCTAACCCTAACCCTAACCCTAACCCTAACCCTAACCCTAACCCTAACCCTAACCCTAACCCTAACCCTAACCCTAACCCTAACCCTAACCCTAACCCTAACCCTAACCCTAACCCTAACCCTAACCCTAACCCTAACCCTAACCCTAACCCTAACCCTAACCCTAACCCTAACCCTAACCCTAACCCTAACCCTAACCCTAACCCTAACCCTAACCCTAACCCTAACCCTAACCCTAACCCTAACCCTAACCCTAACCCTAACCCTAACCCTAACCCTAACCCTAACCCTAACCCTAACCCTAACCCTAACCCTAACCCTAACCCTAACCCTAACCCTAACCCTAACCCTAACCCTAACCCTAACCCTAACCCTAACCCTAACCCTAACCCTAACCCTAACCCTAACCCTAACCCTAACCCTAACCCTAACCCTAACCCTAACCCTAACCCTAACCCTAACCCTAACCCTAACCCTAACCCTAACCCTAACCCTAACCCTAACCCTAACCCTAACCCTAACCCTAACCCTAACCCTAACCCTAACCCTAACCCTAACCCTAACCCTAACCCTAACCCTAACCCTAACCCTAACCCTAACCCTAACCCTAACCCTAACCCTAACCCTAACCCTAACCCTAACCCTAACCCTAACCCTAACCCTAACCCTAACCCTAACCCTAACCCTAACCCTAACCCTAACCCTAACCCTAACCCTAACCCTAACCCTAACCCTAACCCTAACCCTAACCCTAACCCTAACCCTAACCCTAACCCTAACCCTAACCCTAACCCTAACCCTAACCCTAACCCTAACCCTAACCCTAACCCTAACCCTAACCCTAACCCTAACCCTAACCCTAACCCTAACCCTAACCCTAACCCTAACCCTAACCCTAACCCTAACCCTAACCCTAACCCTAACCCTAACCCTAACCCTAACCCTAACCCTAACCCTAACCCTAACCCTAACCCTAACCCTAACCCTAACCCTAACCCTAACCCTAACCCTAACCCTAACCCTAACCCTAACCCTAACCCTAACCCTAACCCTAACCCTAACCCTAACCCTAACCCTAACCCTAACCCTAACCCTAACCCTAACCCTAACCCTAACCCTAACCCTAACCCTAACCCTAACCCTAACCCTAACCCTAACCCTAACCCTAACCCTAACCCTAACCCTAACCCTAACCCTAACCCTAACCCTAACCCTAACCCTAACCCTAACCCTAACCCTAACC
>NC_072489.1:61962978-61965478 GCF_027574615.1 Eptesicus fuscus | reverse complement strand
AACCCTAACCCTAACCCTAACCCTAACCCTAACCCTAACCCTAACCCTAACCCTAACCCTAACCCTAACCCTAACCCTAACCCTAACCCTAACCCTAACCCTAACCCTAACCCTAACCCTAACCCTAACCCTAACCCTAACCCTAACCCTAACCCTAACCCTAACCCTAACCCTAACCCTAACCCTAACCCTAACCCTAACCCTAACCCTAACCCTAACCCTAACCCTAACCCTAACCCTAACCCTAACCCTAACCCTAACCCTAACCCTAACCCTAACCCTAACCCTAACCCTAACCCTAACCCTAACCCTAACCCTAACCCTAACCCTAACCCTAACCCTAACCCTAACCCTAACCCTAACCCTAACCCTAACCCTAACCCTAACCCTAACCCTAACCCTAACCCTAACCCTAACCCTAACCCTAACCCTAACCCTAACCCTAACCCTAACCCTAACCCTAACCCTAACCCTAACCCTAACCCTAACCCTAACCCTAACCCTAACCCTAACCCTAACCCTAACCCTAACCCTAACCCTAACCCTAACCCTAACCCTAACCCTAACCCTAACCCTAACCCTAACCCTAACCCTAACCCTAACCCTAACCCTAACCCTAACCCTAACCCTAACCCTAACCCTAACCCTAACCCTAACCCTAACCCTAACCCTAACCCTAACCCTAACCCTAACCCTAACCCTAACCCTAACCCTAACCCTAACCCTAACCCTAACCCTAACCCTAACCCTAACCCTAACCCTAACCCTAACCCTAACCCTAACCCTAACCCTAACCCTAACCCTAACCCTAACCCTAACCCTAACCCTAACCCTAACCCTAACCCTAACCCTAACCCTAACCCTAACCCTAACCCTAACCCTAACCCTAACCCTAACCCTAACCCTAACCCTAACCCTAACCCTAACCCTAACCCTAACCCTAACCCTAACCCTAACCCTAACCCTAACCCTAACCCTAACCCTAACCCTAACCCTAACCCTAACCCTAACCCTAACCCTAACCCTAACCCTAACCCTAACCCTAACCCTAACCCTAACCCTAACCCTAACCCTAACCCTAACCCTAACCCTAACCCTAACCCTAACCCTAACCCTAACCCTAACCCTAACCCTAACCCTAACCCTAACCCTAACCCTAACCCTAACCCTAACCCTAACCCTAACCCTAACCCTAACCCTAACCCTAACCCTAACCCTAACCCTAACCCTAACCCTAACCCTAACCCTAACCCTAACCCTAACCCTAACCCTAACCCTAACCCTAACCCTAACCCTAACCCTAACCCTAACCCTAACCCTAACCCTAACCCTAACCCTAACCCTAACCCTAACCCTAACCCTAACCCTAACCCTAACCCTAACCCTAACCCTAACCCTAACCCTAACCCTAACCCTAACCCTAACCCTAACCCTAACCCTAACCCTAACCCTAACCCTAACCCTAACCCTAACCCTAACCCTAACCCTAACCCTAACCCTAACCCTAACCCTAACCCTAACCCTAACCCTAACCCTAACCCTAACCCTAACCCTAACCCTAACCCTAACCCTAACCCTAACCCTAACCCTAACCCTAACCCTAACCCTAACCCTAACCCTAACCCTAACCCTAACCCTAACCCTAACCCTAACCCTAACCCTAACCCTAACCCTAACCCTAACCCTAACCCTAACCCTAACCCTAACCCTAACCCTAACCCTAACCCTAACCCTAACCCTAACCCTAACCCTAACCCTAACCCTAACCCTAACCCTAACCCTAACCCTAACCCTAACCCTAACCCTAACCCTAACCCTAACCCTAACCCTAACCCTAACCCTAACCCTAACCCTAACCCTAACCCTAACCCTAACCCTAACCCTAACCCTAACCCTAACCCTAACCCTAACCCTAACCCTAACCCTAACCCTAACCCTAACCCTAACCCTAACCCTAACCCTAACCCTAACCCTAACCCTAACCCTAACCCTAACCCTAACCCTAACCCTAACCCTAACCCTAACCCTAACCCTAACCCTAACCCTAACCCTAACCCTAACCCTAACCCTAACCCTAACCCTAACCCTAACCCTAACCCTAACCCTAACCCTAACCCTAACCCTAACCCTAACCCTAACCCTAACCCTAACCCTAACCCTAACCCTAACCCTAACCCTAACCCTAACCCTAACCCTAACCCTAACCCTAACCCTAACCCTAACCCTAACCCTAACCCTAACCCTAACCCTAACCCTAACCCTAACCCTAACCCTAACCCTAACCCTAACCCTAACCCTAACCCTAACCCTAACCCTAACCCTAACCCTAACCCTAACCCTAACCCTAACCCTAACCCTAACCCTAACCCTAACCCTAACCCTAACCCTAACCCTAACCCTAACCCTAACCCTAACCCTAACCCTAACCCTAACCCTAACCCTAACCCTAACCCTAACCCTAACCCTAACCCTAACCCTAACCCTAACCCTAACCCTAACC
>NC_072489.1:61930478-61957978 GCF_027574615.1 Eptesicus fuscus | reverse complement strand
CCCCCCAGCAACCCCATGAAAAAATTTCATTCCCTGAGCCTGTAGCTCTTAATATGTTGTGACCTCCCCACTGTCCATGGGAAGGACAAAAATGAGGGCAGATGCCCATTATTAAAAATAAATTGAAATGTTCTTTTTGGGGATAAATCATATTCTTATATAGGTCAAAGAAGAAGGGAGGGGGAGGGAGGGATGGAGGGAGGGAGGGAGGGAGGGAGGGATGGAGGGAGGGAGGGAGGGAGGGATGGGGAAAGCTGGGTGAGAAAACGGTAGGGGGATGAAAGAGGAGGGGAGGGGAGGGTAGTGGGAATGGGGAGGTATAGGGAAGAGTGGTAACATGTAGGGAAGAGTGGAGAAGGGATGGGTGAGTGGGAGGGAACGGGAAGAGGAGGGGGAGGGAAGGGGAGGGGGAGGGAAATGGAGGGGGAGGGAAGGGGAGGGGGGAAGGGGAGGGGGAGGGGGAGGGAAATGGAGGGGGAGGGGAGGGGGAGGAAAGGAGGGAGACACAGAGAGAGAGAGAGAGAGAGAGAGAGAGAGAGAGAGAGAGACAAAGGCGGGAGGGAAAAAAGGGACCCAGAGAGAGACTAAGAAAGAGAAAGACACAGCGAGATGGAAAGACATAAAAACTGATAAAAGGAGAAACACAGATAAAAACAGAGACACACAAACACAGACCAAGATAGAGAGACAGTGAAAGGGACAGAGAGACTTACACAGAAATCAAGAAACACACAGAGAGAGACAGAGAGACAGACATAGAGATAGAGAGAGAGACACGCAAAGTAACAGACAGGCAGAGACACAGAGAGAAACACAGAAGGAAGGAGGGAGGGAGGGAGGGAGGGAGGGAGGGAGGGAGGGAGGAGGGGGAGGGAGGAGGGAGGAGGGAGGAGGGAGGAGGGAGGAGGGAGGAGGGAGGGAGGGAGGAGGGAGGAGGGAGGGAGGAGGGAGGAGGGAGGGAGGAGGGAGGAGGGAGGGAGGAGGGAGGAGGGAGGTAGGAGGGAGGAAGGAATGAAGGGAATGAGGATGCTTGAGAGGCGAGGGGGAGGGGAGGGTACAAGAGAAGGGAGAGGAAGGGGGAGGAGGACAGAAGAGAAGAGGGGGAGGCGGAGACAGAGAGACACAAAAGAAAGCAAAAAGGAAAACAGACTGAGAAAGGGAGAGAGACAAAGACAGATGAGAAGAGATAAAGAAAAACAGGAAGACACAAAGACAGACAGAGACACAGAGAGACAAAAAGAGAGACACAGATAGAAAACAGAGAGACAGAGAGAGAGAGACAGTCTGACAGACAGAGACAGAGAGAAATAAGAGACAGAAACAGAGAGAGAAAAAAGAAGAAAAACAGAGAGAGAGAGACACACACAAGAAGAGAAACAAAGAGAGAGACACAAGAAGAGAAACAAAGAGATAGAGAGAGAGAGAGACACAAGAAGAGAAACAGAGAGAGACACAAGAAGAGAAACAGAGAGACAGAGAGAGACACAAGAGAAACAGAGAGAGAGACAGAGAGAGACACAAGAAGAGAAACAGAGAGACACAAGAAGAGAAACAGAGAGACACAAGAAGAGAAACAGAGAGAAAGAGACAGAGACAACAATAGAAACACAGAGAGAGACAATAAGAGAGACAGAGAGACAGGAAGAGAGACAGAAAGACAGAAAGAGACAAGAAGAGAGACAAGAAAAGAGACAGAGAGAGACAAGATCAGAGACAGAGAGACAGAGATAGACAAGGGAGACTGAGAGACAGACAAGAAGAGAGACGGAGAGACAGAGAGACAAAGAGAGAAAAAGAGAGAGACAGACAAGAAGACAAACAAACAAAGAGAGAGACGGGGGGGGGAGAGAGAGAGAGAGAGAGAGAGAGAGAGAGAGAGAGAGAGAGAGAGAAAGACAGGAAAAGAGACACACAGAGAAAAAAATAGACATATACCAAAAGACAAAGAAACAAAGACAGAAAATAAAAGAGATAGAGGAACAAAGAGAAACAGGGTAAAGGAGAGTAACAGAAAGGTGGAAACAGAGAAAAAGAGAGAGGGACAGACAGGAAAACACAGACACAGGAAAAGACAGAGAGACAGAAAGAAATAGACAGACAGAGGAAAAAAGTTTAGACACACACACACAGAGAAATAGAGAGGCAAACAGGGAAAGACTGAGACAGACATAAATAAAGACAGAGAAAGACAGACTGAGAGAAATAGAGGCAGACATAGAAAGATGGACAGAAAGAGAAATAATTTCAGACAGGCTCAGAGAAAGTCAAAAAAAGAGATACACAGAGACAGAGATAGACAGAGATATAGACAAACACAGAGAGAGATAGACAGAGAGAGAAGGAGAGAGATACACAGACACAGACAGAAATAGACAGAGAAGGAGAGAGATAGACAGAGAATGACATATACAGAGAGAAATACAGAGATAGTCAGAGAGAGATACACAGACAGACACAGACACGGACACAAGGAGAAATAGAAAGAGAGAGTGAGAAATACGGAACCAAAGAGAAACAGAGAGATAGCTAGACAGAGAGAGTAATAGAATGACAGACAGAGAGAGAGAAAGACATAGAGAAAGATACAAAATAAGAGATAGACAGAGAGAGAGAGAGAGAGAGAGAGAGAGAGAGAGAGAGAGAGAGAGAGAGAAAGAGAGAAGAAAACAGAGGGAAACATCAATGATAATAGTCACAGATGAGCTACCTCCTACATGAGACCCGGTGGATATGGAGCCCACAACCCAGCCATGTGCCCTTGACTTGAATCAAAGCCAACCTGGGACCCCTCACTTCCCAAGGCAACACCCAGTGCACTGGGCCAAGGCAAACATGAGTTGCCAGCCCTTCCAAAGCCACCATTGTAGGGGAGGTGTCATCGGAATGTTTCAAGGGAGTATTGATCAACCCTCAAGTGTGCCCCTTTGCATGTTAATACATGCCGAAAATCATGCACAGAGATCAGGGACATTGTCTGGCAAGCAGGACCCTAACCAAAGGCACTGGAAAGGAAATCGATACAGGCTGAACCTGCAATGACAGGGTCTGGACTGTGAAAGCCAGCCACTGGCAAGCATCCAATTTGCTTCATCATGTGGGGCAATAACACTTGGAGTCTGAGATGTCCACATCCACATTCCAAGGACCTCCCACTTTTGTGAAATGCAAGACAACCACCACCGGCACCGCACACTTTCATCAGCGGAGAGCTCGACACAACGACAACGTATGCAAAGACAATAGATGACAGAACCATCATCAGTGACACGGGCACACAGTATGGACTGTGGAACGTGGAACCTGGAACCTGCAGCAGAGCAACAAACCAAGCCAAGGATCACACCCCTAGCCCCAAGACTAACACTGCAATGGACTGCCCCAAAAAAAGCACTCTTATCATCAGAGGAGCCATAAATCAGATGGCACAGAGTGACAGAAGATTCTTCAGAACACATCGCATACAACACAGTGTGAATGCATACATGCACTCGGACCCCACACAGAACGCAGCACACAAAGCGACAAAGAAGGCAAAAACACCCAAGCACACAAGACACATACCTCAAACGAAACCACACACCATACACGTCTACAAGAGGTCTGTGACTAAGACGCCACAGCCACAATGCAGCAGTGCACACAAATAGCAGACTGCAGGTAGCAGATGCACGAAATGAAGCAAATGCACACACACACTGCACACAAACCCAGGACTCAATCAAGACAAGCAATGGCGGTGTAAATGCAAGCGTCCAGTTTCACCAATACTATGTCTTCATACCAATATCAATGTGGAATAGCAGAAATAAATAAAGAATTCCAAATATGAGCAAACCATGCAGGGCCACACACATCCAGATGACAGAATCAGAGTCATAACAACACTTACAGTTTGTGGCAGATGTCCAATATGTGTGTACTGCATCAACAATGAGAAGCCAGCCATGTCCTAGACGATCATTTCTCAAAGGCAGCTCTTCCAAACTGTAGGAGATGAAGAAAGCAGTAATGTAACTCATGCTATGCAAGAAAGGACAAATAGTCAAATGCACCACTCTAAGAAGCCACCCCCACAAGCCACGCCCACCACCCGATCATAGAAAGTATGCAAAGTAACCCGAAACAAGATGGCTGCAGACACACAAAGCAAGGTTTCCTAGGTAACAAAGGAAGCCAAACTGTCCGCCTGCCACTGCCAGGCGTAAGCCTCCACTCGAGTTGCAAACTTTCAATTATGAAAGGGAAACAAGTTCAAACACATGGCGGTAGAGTGAAGCTTTAAAGAGCAACCCAAGGTTGGTTTCCGCAATCAAGAGGAACAGCTTAACCCAGACAAATGTACCTATCAGAAGACATTTCAACATAGCTGCTGCAGCTGTTTACCTCTGTGGAGTCATGAGTCAGCCAAGCACCGCCCTAACTGGGGTGGCTCAGTGGAGACACCGCCAGCCTGTATACCGCAGAATACCAACCTTAATTAGATTCAAAAACATGTACCTTTTGTGAAGGCACATAACCAATAGAAGGCATGCAGAAGGTAGCTAAGCAATGTTTCCTTCTCAGGGATGTCTGTAAGTACACATAATTGCCCGTGCCTCTATCAAAGTTTACAAAAAGCACACTTGTAAACAACTACGCAACTCAATAAACAAACCAACCAACAAGCAAAGAAATAGGTGGATGAGCAAGCGAACAGAACAAAACCTGCGGGAAAGCCCCAAAAATGGAAAAGCTGATGACACACACACAAGAAGCTCCAGCCACAGACCGACCGAAATGCACATGGCAATGTGGCATCATGATAACATTTCCCTAAAAGAGTGGGAGAATGCCAATGTCATTGTAAATCCTGCTCTAGACATTGCAGGAAAATGAAATTATCTCCCTCATAAATACCAGGAAAGGTGAAAACTGCCTGAAACACAGGGGCACAAAGAGATCCAAGTAACGGAATGTAAAAAGACATATGAAGCAAACATAACGACATGAAGATAACACCACTAAGACAAATTTAATAACAACGTCAGGACAGCACATGAAGAAGAGCACTGCACACCAATGACTTCATGTGTCAATCAAAACTTAATAAACGAATACTGAAATAACATCATAAATGATTACATAAATAGATAAGTAATGAGCTAAAGAAAGGAATAAATTATGATAAATAAATAAATACTCAAAGAAGTAAGTAAATGATGGACTAACTAATCACAGAAATTGTTACCAAAATAATCAAATAATGGATTGCATGGCTAAATAAATAATTTAATAAGTGATTAAATAAATATTAGGCTAAATTATTAAATAAATAATTAAATTATGCGCTAACTCTTTAAATTATGAAATAACTGAGTAGTTCATAAAATGAATAAAGAAGTAAATAAGTACATAAATTAGTAAATAAGTAACTACATAAGTAATTACATAAGTAAGTAAATCACTAAGCACATAACTAAGCAAACAAAAAACTCAACAAGTAAAAAAATACATAAATGTATAAACAAATACATAAGAGAGAAAGTAAATGAGAAGTAAACAAAGGAGGGAATAAATGAATTAAAAACTACATACATGAATACATTAAAATGAAAGAAGTTACTAAATAAATGTTAGGAAAAGAAGTTAAAAAAATCAATCAACAGCAAAACAAATAAGGAAACAATAAGTAATAAATGAAATAGTAATCATTAGTATGTATGCAAAAACACCCTTAAGTAAATAGTAAGTAAACAAATATAATTAACCAATAAGCAGGCAGGCAAGTAGTAAATAACAAATAAACACTTACTGAAAACATAAGCAATAAGATATCATTGAAAATATAAATAATAATTAAAGGAATGAATGAAGGAATGAATAAAGAAAGAAAGAAAGAAAGAAAGAAACACGGAAATGAATATTCAAAGAAATGAGACCAACCAATTACAAATATAAATCATGAATAACCAGGAATTAATAAATGATAAGTTGTTGTATCTATCCCATAACAAAAAAAAAATCAGAAATCCATACAAAATAAAAATCAATGATACATAACAAATAAGTAGCACATAAGTAAAAATAAACATTAAATAACCGCAAATGACACACATTAAATCCGAATTAAATAAGACAGAAAAAGTAAACAAAAAGTAAACACTAATTAATAAAAAAAAAGTGATAAATTAGTAACTACATTCTAAAAAGGCAATGAATGACAAACACATTATAGATAAAAAAATCCATAAATTTCAAATTATTAAGCAAATAAATAAATAATTGAGTACATACACCAGTAAATGAAAACTACCTGAAAAGACATATTAATAACTGAATAAGGAAATCATAAGTAATGAGTTAATAATGAACAAACAAATAACAACCACGTCACCGAATAATACATAAACAACAATTAAGTAAGAAAGTGATCACTAACAACTAAATAATAAATATAAAGTAAGTGACAACCAACAAATATAAATAAATGAAATGATAATACATAATTAATATGTAAATAAGCAATAAGTAATGAACAAAGGGGGGAAAATTATAAACAAATAAGTAAACAATGAGCAATAAATAAGTAAATATGAAATGGGAAAAATAGGGAAAAAGTACTACATAAGTAAATAATAAACAAATGAAAACTATAAGGGAACAATAAATATGTAAATACAAAAGTAATGAAATTAATTACAAGTATGTGAATATTTAAATAAATAGCTAAACAAATAATCACATGAAATAAAGGAATATGCAAGCAAAGAAGCGAATACGTAAATAAGCAAGTAAGCATCTGAGTAAGAAAAATAAATAAGAAACTACATAAATAACTACATAAATAAAAAGTACATATGTAGCAAAGTAAGTAAAGAAATAAGTAACTGCATAAATCACCGAAAAGAATTAGTTATTAACTAAGTAAGTGAGTAAGTAAGTAAGTTAGTAAATAAATAAAAAATTAAGTAAAGAATCCAATAACCAAATACATAAACAAACACATAACTAACTAAGTAGCTAAGTAAGTAACTAACTAACTAAGTAAATGACTAACAACATAAAGAAATAGATGGATAGATAGATAGATAGCTACATAGATAGATAGATAGATAGATAGATAGATAGATAGATAGGCAGATAGATAGATAGGCAGATAGGCAGATAGATAGGCAGATAGATAGATGATAGATAGATAGATAGATAGATAGATAGATAGATATAGATAGATAGACATATAGATAGATACATAGATACATAGATAGATAGATACATACATACATACATACATACATATATAGATAGATACATAGATAGATAGATAGATAGATACATAGATAGATAGATGATAGATAGATAGATAGATAGATAGATAGATAGATAAAAAAGCAATCAACAAAGTGCAAACATAGCTAGGAAAGTAAGTAAATAAATTGATAACTAAGCAAACAAATAAAGTAACTAATTAATCAATAGGTAAGCAAATAACAACAACAACAACAACAGAAACAACTCACATAATGAGTAATTGGAAAAAACTAAGTTAATTAACTAATAACAAATCAAGTAAGTAAATAAATACAGTACTTCATAAATAAGCAAAGAAATGGAAACCTAAGTAAACAAACAATTACTGGAAATAACTACATGAAAAAATAATTCATCAAGGAAATGAGTACATAAAAAGCAAATACGTATTCAAGCAAATAAGTAAACAAGCAAGTAAACAAGAAACATAAAAAGGTAATAAGTATGTAAATGAATAAGTAACTACAAAAACCCAATCAGCATACAGTGACATAGAAAAAAAAAATTCATAAACCAAAAAAGTAAATAAATAACTAAGGACGGAAAAGAGGAAGTGAGCAAATGACAAAATAAATAAATAAATGAGTAATTAAATGCCGCTAACATTAGGAAATTAAGCAAAAAAATAAAATGAAAATGTCGAAGAAGTGACTGAATAAGTAAATAAAAAGTAATTTATGAAAGTACCTTCAAAAGAAAATAAGTCAGTAAATCATTACGGAAGGAAGGAAGGAAGGAAGGAAGGAAGGAAGGAAGGAAGGAAGGAAGGAAGGGAAAAGTAATAAGTAAAAGAAGTCATTAAGCACATAAAGGAGAAGGAACATATGAGAAATACCTAACAAATAGTTAAGCAATTGGAAAACCTAATGAGTGGGCATGAAAGTAAGGAAACAAAAACATAACAAAAGCACAGAAAGAAGCAAGCACATAAGGAACACCAGAAGCCAAAGAGTAAATGGAAAAGAACTACACAAACACATAAGAAAAGAGAATAATAAAGGAACAAATAGGCAGCTGAACAAGCAAGTCAACGGGAAACCTGACTAAAACCCCGCCAAAGCAGAAGCTGACATAGCAGACCTCAAAGCACAGTCACAAACAGCAAAGCAAATGAAAATGTGAAATGCTGAAAGTACCTCCAAAAGAAAGTGGGGAAATATCAAAGCCATTAGAGATCGTACATGAGTAATGCAGGGCGCAAAAACATTGCAGCAAAATCACTTAGTTTCACTAGGGAATGCCAGTAAAACTGAAACGCACCAAAAACAACGGCACACGGAGATCAAAGTGAGAGAATGGGACAACTGTACATGAAGCAGGCACAAGCAAATGAGGAAAACAGCACACAGAACAAGGGGAAAAAAGGCCACACTGCAAAGAAACGTCAGCACAGCACATCTATGAGCTCCTGTGTCGGTCACGACGCACAGGACAGTTGAGGTCTGCATGAAAACTCAAAACAGTAGGACACGTAAGTAGGGAAGCAGCAGGCTCCTCTCTGCAGGCCTAAGGACAGAAGCACATGCTATGATGCCAAAGCTGCACAGAAAGCACACAAAAAGTGCGGAGCGTTGGGCAAAAACCAGCGTAACAGCAACACAGAAAATCACAGAAGCCTGGCACTCCATACTTCCACCTCCACACGGAAAAAGAAAAGGTTTACAAGCATGACTGAATTGTGTAAAATGAAACCATGGATGGTTTTCCCCTTTTCAAGTTCACTGCCCTCAGAAGATGCAGAGGTGACACAGTAGGCCACACACACAATGAGGTAGTTCCAAAGCCACAGCACGCCTACCTGCCAAAACTACCGTGGCAGGGCGCCATGGCAGTGACGCTGAAAGAAAATGCCCCTCCTCACAGAACATCCATGAAAGCGGCACAGAGAAAGCAACAGGAGCGTCTAGGAGGGGCCTGTGGCTCCCAAGACAGAAGTGCCAGCAACAGCGTGGAACCGAGCATGAGCATGAGCAGCCGCAGCTGGTTTCCCCACCAATGTGTCGCCTCTCGCCTCACACCCCACTGGCAACGCCTCGCGCCATGCGCCTCACGCATCGCGGCTCACGCTGCACGCCTCACGCCTCGCGCATGTGCTGCACGCCCCAGCCTGCGCGCCTCACGCCTCGCTCCTCACGCCTCGCGCCTCACGCCTCGCGTCTCGTGCCTCACGTCTCGCGCATGCGCTCCACGCTCGCCACACACCTCACCCAACAATGTACAGTCACGACCACCACGGGGCTGACCTCAGCCTCATCCTCAGCCTCAGGCTAGCACCCACTGCCCTCTCCCTGAGGAGACGGCCTCACACCAGAGGCCACAGCCATGCTGCTCACAGGTCACCACTCGCCTCAGGCCCGCCATTGCCTGCCTCCTCCCTGAACCCCGGGAGGCTGTACTTGGGGCACGCCCTCTGCGCAGCTCCGCACCTTTGTTCCCTCACGCTCAACAGGGCTATCACCGCAGTCCGTGCTGTGGCAAGAACGCATAACACACAACTTTTAGGTTTGGAACACACAGGGAAACCGCGCCAGGGCACCTCCAGCATGGAATCTAGCCCAGGAAATCCTGCCAAGCTGTCCAACAGCCTCAAAAATGGAAAAGCTGTGAGCCTTAGACTTTATGTCAGAAGTGCACCCTCACAGATGAGTTTTATAACTGACATCTATGAACACAGAAAGGATTGAAAACTGTAAAGAACTTTAGTGAGTGTATTTGAGCAAAACTGTCGACATATGCCGGGAAGCAGAACCTCAATGAATTGAAATACCGCTCCAAGAAATGGCGGGCTACATCTGTATTCATACATTGCCATCAAAGGAGGGACAAAGGTGGGTTACATGAAATTCATTGGTGACGGATGAAGGAGGTGGGATAAAGCCAAACAGTGGGAAAGCCCTGGGATTGGATAACAAATACAATGATGGACACATACGTAGGTGGGTACAGGAACAATTGACATGATAATGAAGGAATTTGAAGTATCTGTCCTGGCGCCCACCACATTTGGTGGTGCCCCAGGGGCTCCAGCAAAAGAAGGAAGTTGCAAGTTACCTAGACATCTCACAGACACCTCACAGACATGTTATCTTGGAGGCAAAAAGGCAAATGGGCTTACTAAAGAAGATGTAAGTAGTTTTTTGTCAGGGAAGATAACGGACTAGGACATGACTACCCACTAGAACCTGTTTGTAGTTAAGCATTTAATTTTACAACCATCCTTTTGTGGTTATTTCAGGTCTCAGTTTGCAAGACTGCCAGGCAGGCCTCCCCTGAGCTTGTCAGGTTAGCATGTGGCTCCCTTCGTTCACAATAGGCACTGGAAACCACAACCAAAAACATGACTCCAGCCATCTCCTCAGCCCTTGCCTACCCCAGGACAACCTCACCACGCAAATCCAAATCCGTTAGCACACACCAGGCATCGACAGTGACCATCCGAGCACCTACTGTGAAGGCCTCCTGGGAAGTAACTGCAGTCACACCTACCGGGAAAACACACCCTCAGGTTCACTTCTGCACACGGACCTCTCACACAAACCTTAAATGGGAAAGAGAAGGGAAGTGTACTGGGGCACAACATCCATCGATAATTGGTGTACACCGGCACAGGAGCAGAACACAAATCACACACAGGGAAGCACAACAGAACTGACCTCCACAACGCAAAAGAAAATTCACTCAGGGCATCCTGACCCCAGAACTTACTCAGCCCATAAGAAGGACTCCGGACTGCACAGAGGTCAACACAAGACCCATCAGGCACACACACCAAGCAGTGCAAGCAGATTCGGGGACCCAGAAAAAGAACCGAACACAGCACACACAGCCGATAAGGAACCAACCGCTAACAAGACACCTGCAGCCACAGCGTGGACCATAAGCACCAAACAGCTGGGGAAATGCAAGGACACAGGAAAGTTGACACAAGGACCTAAACCCACAGGTGCACATGGACAACATGCAAGAAAAAACACAGGAAACAAGGCACACGCAATCATACCCCGGAAAACAGACCAAGCCACACCTTTGCACAAGTCACAGGGACACCACAGACACCACAATCGAAACTGAAATCTGCATACACGGAGTCAGGTACCTACTCAGGCACCTCACAACAGAGGTGAAGCATGGCAGCAACCATACTTAGGCAAAAACTGCTGCTTGAATGTTACCCCTGCTAATCTGGCTTCTGTAGACAGTTGCTTGGTTGGACAATAGGGTGGTGACCTCAGCTTCCAGTCTGAGACCTGGAGACTCACAGAGGTAATTTTCCTCTGCCTGAAGACCAAGACTAGACGAGATTAATTAACAGTGACTCAGTACCTCCAGAAGCACAAACTCTAGATAACCCTTAGAAATTACGCACTCGGCTTCCGTCTACTTCTGTAATCACCTGCGTTCCCAACATAGATAGGGCCACATTCCAATAATGTCCAGCAGGGGCTGAGAACCCCCCTGCAGTCTGTTACCAAACTTTAGAATTTGGAATTTAGAACAAAGGAAATTTTTTGTGATTTGGACCTTAGAAAGGACTGCCTGCACCTGGGACGGTGCGGGCGTGAGGGTAGCCACCTACGTGTGGTGCCCTCGCGGCCATCCTGGACAGTGCAATGAAGCCTTGCCTGCTCTTTGGCAATCAATTAGCAGCCTCCGGTAGCCTTATTTTTCATTCCAAGGCTACTATCAAATAGCAGACACAGGAAGTCCACAACATGCCCTGACACAGTGTGAATGCCACCAACACCCAATTTGCCCAAACCCCCAACACCTCAAAATCGAACCGTGTCACCTGACAATCCTGTACAGACGACACTGACAGTAAATAAAAAACATAAAGGAGCAGCAACATCAAAGAGTGGACAGGACACAAATGTGCAGGATGTCCCCGGAGCAAAATAGACACGTTGGCACCAAGATGGGACGAAAAATGTTCATGACACGAACTCTCAATAACCACACAAAACAGAACCGGCTCCCACCTGCCAGTTTGAAAAAGCAGTGTTTCTGCCTCGTTGCAGAATTCCGAGTTCCAAATCAGAATATTGGTCTGTGAAAGGCAGTGCACGCCAACGTGAGTACAGGAAACAACACCTAAGCACAGGCACACCTCCTGGGTGAAAAGGTGTGCCATCCCAACTGTAGCCGCAAGATGGCAGCAAAGGATCAAAGATCACACGAAGACGCTGCAAAGCTGGAAAACCAGGAGCAAAGATCGCAGCAGCAGCCACAAGGTGGCAGCATAACATAACACATGACATGGACAGGACCAAAGCGAGAAGAGACGGGAACACATGTGAAGGAAAGGGCCTATGAAGGGAACGCACAAAATTTAAAAAGGAAAAGTGGTCATGCAAGCCTAACTAAGTGAGGACCCCTGATGGGGCAAACGGCAGCGCTGCCCGAGCACAGAAATAGCACACTCCACTGCACTCCAAGGGAAAAAATGAAACTGAAAATAAAAATTAAAAAAACACAGCCAAAAGAAATTTCAAGAACACCAACCTTGGCAGCGCTCACAACCGCAACAAGGAGTCTGAAGGAGGCAACTGTTCCATGTTTGTCTCTCATCGATTTGACAAAGTATGTACCCTCTCCCTGTCCTCTGTCAAAAATACATCACACAAATCTTGTCTTAAAAAAAGGAAAAATGAGGCGCACCCAAAACAGCGCAAAATGTGGCTAAGACAGTCAACGCCAGACACACATTTCTACTCAAACCCAACCCGCAGTTGGCCACGGCACTCCCCACGTTCCGTACCCGTCTCACCTCAGGACTCAGGAAGGCCAGCGCGATGCCTGGACCCTGCGCGTGAATGCACGAAAGGAGATTCCCCAGGAAGCTTCCATGTCCTCAAGCGCCGCACGAAGTAATCATGCCGGAAACAGGGCAACAACAGGCAATCAGCACACGGGCCTGCCTGGAGACTTTGGAATCCGAACCGCAAAGGTAACCTTCAGTGAGCACTACTGGTTTCCCAGCAGGGTTCAGGAACCTCAAAGCTATCCGCGCAACTCTTGCCTTCCCTCCTTGAAATGCCCTGCGGGAGGAATGCTTGAAATCTGCATCTACACAAACAGCGGCTGAGCAATTGTCTTGTGCCAGCAGAGACCATGCAGCTCCAAGATGTGCGGGCAAGGAGTGACTTCCCTCTTTCCGTGTCCCTGAGGCTCTAGCTCTTTGTCAGGACCATCAACCTAATAGCCGACGATCAGGGAGCTCAAGCACGCGCCGCCCCTCCCTGCTAGAGAAGGGAATGCCCATCACCCCGCTGCGGACCCCATCGCCGCGCTTTCCGAGCGGAGCCCTGCACCACACCCACAATGCGGCACACAATGAATTCCGTGGGAAACAGTGACGCAGGCTCATTTTGAGAAGATATAAATGAGGCGCGCGAAATTCCCTTTCTCCCCCAGTGCCACAAATCCTGCAGCCACGTTGCGTAAAGATGTGTACAGAAACATTGTGAAGCACTCACTCAGGGATGTACCACAGGAAGAGCAGCAAACACCTGCAGTCCACCAGACTCTTCAGAGCAGAGGGAGGATTCCGCAGCAGCTCACCCGGGAACATCGTGCGGAGCGGGACTCGGTGCTCGGATCCAGCCAGGGGCCCGTTGCGCCCCGCCGTCTGCCCGTCGGCCGCCTGCGATGCACCTGGGTGAGTTGTGGGAGGGAGGCACGACATTCCCTTCTTTCGGTCGAATGTCGGCATTCCCTATAGTCAGAATCAATGATAAATGATGACCCGGGGCAGCAGTAAGAGGAAGAGGCAGGGGAAACCAGAGCAAGGCCAATGTGGACGAGACATGGGTGGCTGTGATTGAATGGGAGCATGGAAATGGGAATGAAGCGGTGATGGTGGGAGCAGGGAAAGCATGGAGGGCCCGAAAAATAAGGGCTGAACGAGGTCCGCTCCGAAGAAGGGAGGACCACATCTTCCCTCCTGGGCGACTCGCGCGTGCCCTGGGGGAAGAAGGAAACTCTGGGAGGGAGGAAGTGAAGGGGCAGGCCTAAAGCAGGACGCACATGGTCCTGTCCTGGGATTACCCTTCTCGTGAGGCATTGGTGACCATGAGGAGCGCAAATAAGGCCCATGAGGCCAGCTCCAGCAGACAGGGTGGCGGTTTCAGACAGCTGATCGAGAACACAAGGCACGTACCAGGGCTGAATCGCGACGTGAGGGGCAAAAGCCTCCCGGAGCTCAACCCTGAAGCAGCACACTGTTGATAGCAAGCCATCGCAACCCCTGGAAATATAGAATGAATGCAGTGAACCCCGGGAAAAAGGAATAGCAATGAGGTTAGCAATAATAGCACAGAGGAAATTTGAAAGACCTTTCATATAACCCCAGAAATGATACCCGGTGATCAATTCCCAAGGGAGACACCCTTGAAAGTGCAGCAGTGAAAAGGCAGGACACACATGAAATCAAAGTGCTATGTGAAAGGCAGGGAGTTTTTCAGGAACCCAAAAGCGTTCCTGGATCAAGCGAACAAATTGGAGCCTCCAGCTTTTTGAGAAGCAGGCCTGAAGAAAATTGAGAAGATGCACGCGAGTGTGCGACACCCACCAACGAAAGACTTCGGAAACGAGTAAGTAAAAACAAACCCCAGGCCCACTCCTTGTGCTCTCCCTCTGCACTCTCTACTGACAGAAACTCCTTGTGCTTTCTCCAACTCACTGCACCCATCCCCCTAATTCAATACGCCCTCAATGCACACTTTATCTAGTGATGCACCCTAATGGTGTAAGGGTAAACGGGGAGACTAAGTCTGGGAAATGTAAGTGTGGAAGCACGGCAGCTGCAGTGAAGACACAGCCTTTACTCAGAGACGGGAGGCAAGAATAGGACATGTCCCTAGTGCAGGACCATAGCTTGGAGTGGCAAGTGCACACAATCCTTCCTTTGACCTATAACTAAGCAGGGAAATTGCAAAGCCATTCCTTGCAGAGACGCATGGACCATGCTGCCTTTTTGTTTTCGCAGACTGATGTCACCAGGAACAGCAAGAAAGACATGTCCACGGCGCACATGGAATGCCTTCCCTGGCAATACTATCTGCAGAGTCTGCAGAAGGTGAAGACCCCCTGCAGCAAACAGGAGCTGCCGCACTACAAGGTGAGTGCCTCTGTGGGAACACAAAGGAACATGTGCCCAGGTCTGCCCGCGGGTGTGGGAGGTAGCCAACTCTAAGGACAGAGCGGAAGCATCCCCTCAGGGCAGGAGACAAACAAAGACCTCTTCTCCTAGCTGGGGGGAGGGTGGGGCTTAAAGCATGCAGGTGCACTGCTAGGGGCGCTAGTAAAAAAGAAACAGACAGGTGGACCAAGATAGTCCATCCAAAAGACAAAAACCCTCTCTCTCCCTGGGGACAAAGAAAGCAAAGACAGGAAAGGAAATGCAGACTGTGGGTGAAATGAAGGTGAACCCCTCGGAGAAAAACTGCGTGGCGTTGGCATAAAACAGTGATATTCATGAAACGCTCACCCACTACACAGGGAAAAGAAAGACAGCTCAAGCTGTTGGTGCTGCTGCTGCTGCTGCTGCTGCTGCTGCTGGGGACAGATGACTGGAGGACGGGCTGTAAAGGCAAACCTTGCTCAGACACCACACCCATCACGGCCAACCAACCGGACTGTTCAGCGGCATGCACACAGACGGACAGCAACACACATCACCATCCAACTGAAGACACGGAATCCAAGGAGCTCATGCACAATGCCCGCTCAACAGCTCAGGAAAACACATGGACAAAAAATCACCCATTCACCCTGACTGGACTCTCTATACAATCCCTAACCCTGCATAACCCTCCCTCCCGTGCCCCCCTCACACCACCGTGTGCCACAAGTGCTCTCCTGTCCCCCTGTCCCCAGCCCCAGCACCCTGGCATGGTGAGTGCCATTAATTTCTTTGTGCATGAGCGACTCCGACCACCATGGGGAGGGGAGGGGGACATGACATATGACAGGGCGGACACTGGGAGGAAACAGGGAGCTCCTGCAGCCAAAAAAGTGAGGGAATGCAGTGCGTGTTTTGGGGGTAGGCAGGAGCACACTATGAGTGGGCAAATAGGTCTCGGGCAACACCCATTAAAACTGGTTGCTGAAAGGTTTGATGAAAGTTTTACGACACAGGAAACAAGACACACAGTCCAGGCCATGCAAAACGGGGGAGGCTTTATTCTTGGACTCCCGAGCGAAACTCACCGGTCCAAGAGTAGGACAGGGTAGTTCGCGCCAAAAAGGGGGCTTAGGTACTCTCTTCACACGGCTGCTTAATGATGGGAGGGTGGCCTCAGACAGGTCTGTGAAGGCGCCAGTTATCTTTATCACCATCTACCTTGCTGATGCTTGCATGGCTGTGGTCTTTCCCTGCTGCCTAGACCTAACAGTTGTATCATGACAAAAAGGTGGCATCTCTGCTTGCCAAAAGGAACACTCATAAATCACACACAGCAGGAGGCACCCCAGGGGGACTGTGACACCAACCCTGAGCTCAATGATAACATCTCAGTGGGTTTAAGGCAACAGCGCAGGGAGAATCCTTGGGAGCTCATATGGGAAGGACTGCACACAAAGGCAAACAGCTGGACAGCTCAGGGATGATGTCAGGAAAATCAAAGACAGTCATGTCGAGGGCAAATTGGCAGAGAACCCAGGAAGACTGCATGCATGATAAAAGTGTGGCTGCTTTCTCCCCGCAATCTGTAGGCAGTTGTATGGTAAAGATTGAGGACACAGACAGAACTGGGGCAAGTCACGTTGCACACATGCATTCCCAACTTTATTCCACTACACAGACCAGACACAAGCAGCAAACAATGGCGGGCACACACAAGTCCATAGGGGTTTGAAGGGAAAAGATGCAAAGAGGGGATGAATGGCAGGAACAACAGGAGAGGGGGGGAGTGGCAGGAATCATTCCTGCTCAGATGGGCACAAATGATCCGGCAGAATAACCCCTCTTCTGCAAACCCAGCCAACACTGTAAATATAAAAAACAAGGTTAGAACAGCCCTGACACTTGTCTTCACAGCAATCAATGCTCTTAGAACTGGCTCCTTTCCCAACGGGAGGGCACCACACACGCAGACACAATCACACTTTACAGGTTACTAAACACTGGACATAACAGGACTGAGACATCACCAAGCTACAAAATCAGGAACTCACAAGCAGCACAGGCATATGGGACGGTTCCCAAAGCTGGGCCAGTGGGCGGCAGCACTGCCACCAAGGGCAGGGGCCAGAGAGGCAACACTACTGTGGGAAGCATTCGGGGATCGAGGAGGTGTGGCTTTACTGCCATAAAATGCAGTGAGCAATCCAACTGCCTCTGCACACCTTGGGCTGAAAAGGGGTGCTTGAAACACAAAGCCCCAATGGGTGGGGGGGTGGGTAATATAACAAAGCAGTGCCAGTATTTCAGCTGCTGGACAGTGTCAAGAGCGAACACCCATCAATCATGGCTGGGGAGGTGGAGTGCTTGGATCCCCTACCGTGCAAACAGAAAATGCACTCATCACCCACAGACTTCATGCATCTGCCCAGGTCTGAGGAGTCCATGAGAATAGTTATCAACAGAAGCAGGTTGCTATTGCCACAGGAGTACTGGAAAAACCTTATTAGAGCAAGCAGGGAAAAGGGGCTGCCTGGGAGCATTCGGGGAAAGGAACACAGGCACACTTAAGGGTGCAGGTTGAAGCCGTGAGCACACATACGTCAGGCAGACATACAAACACAACGGGCAGACAAGGAATAGAAACAGGAAAGCACACCACAAAAAGATAACCCATAGGGAACACGCAGCAGGGTCATGGACTCAATATGGCTGAGAAAGGGGTGAAGGAATACATGGTGAAAAGCAGGATGTCCACAAGGTGGGCCCTGAGCGCAAAATGCAAAACACAAAGTTTTCCCAAGAAAAATCTAAACAGTAATGGGGAACATGAAAAAATGACAGCGCTGACAGTTGCAAGACTTATGATGAAAACGTGAGAGCCTCAATGTGTGCATCAAGTAGTGGAAAAGGAAAAAAAGGGATTACAGCAGATGAAATCCCAAGGACACATAAAGGTGGCTCACAAGACGCACACATAGCCAGAATGTGCACAAATGAAGGGAACACACAACAGCCCTTTTAGTCACCTCTGCTTGCTCACAAAGCAAGGAAAGCTGGTGCAGATGATGACAGACAAAACAAATGCTGCCACTGGCCAATTTCACAGGTGGGAATGACAGGGGTGCAATGATCTTCAGTACACATGGTGCTGCAGTTTCAAGGTTGATTCTGCTCTGCGCAATGCAATAGCAGCAGGTCCCTCTGGGAGAAACCACAATGGCAGATCACTTGAAATATGAAAAGCAGTCCAAACATAAGGCCTGCAAAACTCAGGACAAGGAAACCAGTGATCACTCGCTCAAGACTATGAACATAACTTGGGTGGGGGTGGGTATGCACTTTGCTGCACTGAGGAATTTAGTCTCCAAAGCTTCCCCTGCAAGTGCACAGCAAGCAGAAACCCATGAGGACAAACCATCTGCATGTAATGGCCAAGAAGACATTAGGCAAGCATACCTGGCATTCAAATCAGCAGCATGACAAGGGGCACATCAACCCCGAAAGTTACGGGGGGGGGGGGGGGTGGCATGGAAACTAGGCCAGGACACAGTAGGGGAATGACACACCATACCTCGGACAGCGCAACTCCGCCAAGCATACCATAACACCTGTGTGTGCCGACCAAAAACAAAAACTGCCACACAACCTACATACACGAATCAATTTACAGAAAGCCACAAATCAGGCATGATGGCAGAACAGGAACAGACCAACAATTACAAGTGAAGACTAAGGTGGGAGATACATTAGCAACAAAGGAACACTTCCAGCATGGGAGAAGCATTGCATAGAGGATTACACACTACACATACAGAACCATGGCAGAAACATCCAATTATGAAAACAGCATTCTTTCAATGGAACATGGGGACCGGCATTGAAGCAGGGCACATTCAAAATTCATTACCATGAGTGAGCACTGATGAAAAACTGCAGCAGAAAGCATTACTGTATAGGTGTCATACAATTGCATTAGGGACAAGAGTGGGGGACAACATGAGGTGGATCAGAGAGGAGCCTACGGGCACTGCCAAAGGCACTACTGTGAGAAGTCATTGGGAGAGAGGGGTTTGAAGAACGCTGAGGCACCAGCCAAGACTATCTTCAGCCTGATGCTGCATGTCTTCCTCCACGATGTGCTGATTCACATCCCATCATCCGGTGCCTGTGACTCCCACAGGAACGTAGAGTAGGGGGTTGAGAGATGCTGGGTGATGTGGACTGAGAGTTGAAGAGTAGCAGGAAAGCCTCCAAGCAGGACTCAGAATACTGGGCCAGTATTCATGGTGATTGCAACAGCAATTGGGAGACAAATGAAGAGCATGCTCAAGCAGCCATACGTAACACAGACTGCTATGGCATCTGCACAACACACCCCATGAAGATGGACAAAGTCAAACAGCGGGTTCCTCTACAGGGGTGCTCCTACATTCTTTAAAGAGCACCCAGGGCAGGGGACACCACACTATCATGGGAAGACTAGGGAAAGGAAGGTTACACGAGGGAAGGGACGGATAAAAGATTCATAAAAACGTCCCATAGGCTGTATTCTGGATCGGGGGTGTCCTTTGCTATCACACATGCCTGAGACATCCATGCGCAAACACAATAGGCAAGCACAGAATGGGAAAAATAAAAAAACCAATTGAAAGGGCATGCCCCACCTGGAAAGAAGACTCAGTGCTCACAGATTATCAACTCGCACGCAAAATAACCTGCCACAGAGCAAGCAGGAATATGATCCAGTCAATTACATGTAAAGCACAGGTGAGGGAGAAATACAGGTGGGGAGTAGGAGGAGGTGAGGCTCTGATTACACACACAGATCACCCACAAAGACTTTCAGAAACCCATACACTTGCTTCGCTGCTGCACCCAAACTCCTGAAAATACTGCAAGGTTTATATCTTACTCACAGACACCAATACAATCATGAGCAGTGCTTCAAACATAGTCTCCAGTGTACACCAGCGCAGTCATGCTTAAGAAAGGATGACAGCAAGGCACAAAAATGCCCAGGAAATGTGAAAGCGGCTCAGAAGATACATCACCAGAATACACACAATTACTAGAGAAGATAACATGTCCTACAAACAAGAATTTAGGAAATTGTATTTCAAAATGTACAGTGGGAAGGTGGCAAGGCGGGCAGTCAACTGCAGGTTAGAATGAAGACACCACAGATGCTGCAGGCATGCAGAAAGTAGGGAGGAAGAGGCTGCTACCGGTACGACCACTGCAACAAGATGACAATGCAGGTCTAACTGCAGTTTCTGGGCTGCTTCGGATTTCAGACTGCATACTCCAATAGCAGCAGGTACCCATGAGAAAAACTGCAGACCATGGCAGGATACTTTGAGAGATGAAAACCAGCCGTAATATGCTTCTCTCACAACACGGGGCAAAGATAGGTGTGAGTCAGGAATGGCAGGTAACGGCTGAGGAAAATTGGGGAGGGGGGATCCTTAGTGCAGCTATGAAGGGACCAGCTACATAGCAACTAGCAACCCCTAAAGATGTATGCCATTTGTGTGCTCGGGCAGGAGACAGTCATACGTTGCCAATCATCTCAGCTGCAAGGGAAGAAACACAGCAGCCCAGAGGCTGCACTGGGGATAGGGAATGACGCTGGGACACGGCATAGCTCTGACACACCACAGCTACAAAAACACAACAATTGCATAACATGACACCTATGTCCAGCCAAAAAAACAACAAACTGCTGCCACAGCCATTGTGGATGTTGCACTTGGCTCAATTGGTATAAAGCCAATAGACCAGGAACCAACAACAAATGAACTTCCAGGAACATAGCTGAGCAACACAATACTTGCAGTAGGCATACAAAGTGTCAGATACAGGGTTTAAACTCATACAATGTGGATGCAAAAAGAAATTGGTAACATGCACAACCACACAACTTGAGCAAGCAATGCTTTCTGGAATGGCATCCTTTCATTGGACGATGGGGACTGGCATCAGATCAGAGAAAAGGGGTCAGAATCAGAATTCATTACCAGGGACAAGTGATGACATTAAAGTACAGGGACTACAAAGTGGTTACAAACAAGTCACATGATACAGTAGTCCAGCAACAGCATTGCTGAAATGGGGATGGGGGACTAGCCTAGCATACGGCAGCACACTGACACCACACAGGTAGAAAAGGACAGCAACTACACCAAGTATACCCTAACACCTGGGCCTGTCCAAAACAATACACAACTGCACCCACACACATACATGTTCCACTGAGTAGTCAAGTCACATGGGACACAGCTTAGCAACAAAATGCTTGTACCGTGAGATGTGAGTTGTTCTGAACAAGGTTTAGGGTTACTCACTGATTATGCGGAATCATAGCAGAATGAACCAGGCCCATACAACTGGAAAAACCAGTGCTTTTGAAAGGGTATTAGCCTTTCACTACAACATAGGTACTGGTAGCAGAGGTGCAAGCACATGACCAGAAGTCGTGAACAAGGGGGCAATGGAAAAGTTGAACTACAAGGCTGCTGAAAAAAAGTCACATGTGGAAACTGTCCTACGACAACACGGTTGGGAGGTGGAAAATAGACATGAACACGCAGCCAAGGATAACAACAACAGATGCTGGGATGCGACTATCATAGAGAAAGTAACAGGGTGCTGCCATCACAAATGCCGCTACAATGTGGCACGGCACATGCAACTCCAGATTCTGAAATCATTCTGATCTGCATGCTCCAGCAGCAGAAGGTCACCATTTTACAAACTGGAATGGCATGACACTTCAAGGGACAAAAACCAGCCTTGTAGTACTCACAAAGCAGGGGCAGCAGTGATAGCTCATGGCAGTGAAAATGGTGAGGAGGGGTGCTCTAGCACACACCTATAAAAGGAACAAACTCCACTCTCCCACAGGCTTTCCATGCAACAGCACAGCACTAGGTACCATGTGGTGCTGTGGCATCTAGTTGCTGAGACAGCAGCCGGGAGACAAGCATGTTTGCCACCCACATCAGGTGCAGGGAAAGCAGCACAGCAGTCCAGAACTTGGAGTTAGGGGGTTGGGCATGGAAATGGGATTCGACATCACACTGCCGTGCCCCCAATGGGATCTCAAAGCAACTGCACCATGACACGTGCTAACAGCTGTGACTGAACAAAAAACTACACACTGACCAAAAAACAGCTACACATTACACTTCATTCAATTACTACAAAAAAAAAAACACAGGCAAGCATCATGGGAAAGCAGGAACAGAACACCACTTAGAGTATTGAAGGAAAAAACTGAGGACTGAGGTGGGAGCTGGGTAAGAAAAATGAAAATTAACCAGGCATGCAGAAAACACTGAGATGGGGGAATTCTATACAACACTAAGGATCTACCAAAGCCGGTTTGGCTCAGTGGATGGAGCGTCAGTCTGCAGACTGGAGGGTCCCAGGTTCAAACCCAGACAGGAACATGTGCATTGCTTATGGTCACATCCCCAGTAGGAGGTGTGCAAGAGGCAGCTGACCGATGTTTCTCTCTCATCGATGTTTCTAGCTCTCTGTCCGTCTCCTTTCCTCTCTGTAAAAAAATCAATAAAATATATTTCTAAAAATAAAAAAACTAAGGATCACACAATGGGTGCAGAATCATGGTGGAAACTTCCTGAATCGTGCAACGAGAGCTATCAGTGCTTTGAGAATGGTGCCATCCTTTTGGCAAGATCATGAGTGGGGAACGCTCTGGGCGCTGCTAAGAGACATGCAATAAATGATTAGGTCAGTCATTCTCCCCTGGGATAAGGGATGGTGAAAACCTGGAGGGACTGCAAGGTTGTTAAAACTAAGCCAGAGTACAGATGCCCCACAAGAGACTTTGTTTGGAAGGGAGGGGAGGCCATGATGCTGCAGGTAAGGATGAGGACACAAAAACTGTGGCTGGGATCCAACTCCTAAAGGAGGGGAGGAAGAGACTGCTGCCATGATCAATGCTGCTACTTTCTAACACAGCACTTTTCAATCCAGATGATGCCCTTCTAGAGCCCATAGTCCAGGAAAACCTCCCCATAAGACAGTGCACTCCATGGCAGGATACCTGAGGTCTGAAAATCACAAATGTCAGGCTTGCAGCATTAACAACAGAGGCAGCAGTGACAGCTCACCAATGGAAACATACTATGACAAGGGTCATTCACATATAAAGAGGACAAGGTCCACATCATACAACAAGCTTTCCATGCAGCAGCACAGCAGGAAGCAGCACATGAAAATGTACCATCTGGGTGCTGTGCCACCAAGCAAGAGACAAACATACCTTCCAATTCTCTATGCTGGAGGGAAAAGGCCAAAGCACTTGGGAGTTTGGGATAGGTGGCAAAGCAACAAGTGAGGATACAATGTCACGCCCTAGCTATCACAGCACAGCAAATGAAACAAGCACATAGTAACACATACACATGCAACCAATTCCCAAATTGCTGCCATGCTCCATATTTCACTATACTTAACTGGGAGAAAGAAACACTAGCCCAGGCATGAAAGAACAGGAGCAAAACACCACTAACTATATGAAAGTCAGAAAGTGAACAAAGACTCAGGTGGTACATGGGTGAGAAATAACAGAATGAAGCAGGGACAGAGGGGGGTGGCCAAGATTCTGCACGGGCATCATGCTGCAAGCATCAATCGTAGTAACACCATGCTCCATAATGGAACTAAAACTCTCAGTTGTGCAATAGTCAAACCCTCATGAAAGGTCATAGTGACTGGGGATGCTCAGCCTGCTAGACTACTGGAGATACAGGAACAGACGTCAGTCCCCTTGAGGTCAGGGATGGTGGGAAACTGGAGAGACAGCAAGGCAGATGAAAACAGGTCATATAGTACAAATATCACACAAAAGATTTTCTGCTGTAGGGGTTAGAGACATGATGGTGCAACAAAGGATGTGGACACCACAGATGCAGGAGGTATCCAACTATCCAACAAAAAGACGCTGATGCCAGCAAAAGTGCTGCGAGGAGCTTGCTCTGCACAGAATCTAAATCCACATTCTGGTCTGCATAGTCCAATACAAACAGGTGACCAACCATGGCAGACAATGGGATACTTGAATGATGAAAAGCAGTCCATACACCAGGCTTCTTATTGTCACAAGACAGGGACAGCAGTGATAGCTCAAGACTAGGAAAAGGGTGGGGGAAAGGAGATGCTCTCTGTTACAACTAGGAAGGGGACAACCTGCACATACAACCACAAGCTTCCCATCCCATACAGCTATACAGAAGGAAGCCCATTAATGTTGGCCATCTTTAGGTACTGGGCAAGCAGCAAAAAGGCAAACAGACTTGCCACTCTTCTCAAATGCGAAGAAAGGGGTACAGAAGTCTACAAAATTGCAGTGGTGGATGGTAAAAACCACTAGCTGACGGCAGAACACAGACACACAGAACACCACAACAACTCCTCCAAGCATGCACTAACAACACGGGCTGGCCACCTAATTGAAGAATGCAATACTACCACACACACTACATATTCCACTTCACTCAATTGGCACACATGCGAGCCAACTGTGATGATAGAACAGAAACACACCACCACTTAGGAGAAGAGCCAGCAGAACAAAACCAGCAATCGGGTGGGAGATGGCCAACCCACAGGAGATTGCTCTCAGCATGGGATAGGAGGTTCGGTGTACAAGAGTAAGGCTTACAAACTTTACAAGATGTATCATATTGGAATTGTCCAGGACCATAAACTGGTTTTTACAATGGCATCCTTTCACTCCAACATGGAGACTGGCATTGAAGACGTGGCTTTCCAATTAGAAGTCAGTACCAGGGAGATGGGCAATAACAGAAAACTACAAGGGACTGCACAGCAAAGCTGTTAACATTGCTCATGTACTCCAGATGTCCCACAACCGTGCTGTGAGCAGGGGCAGTGACATGATGTGAGTGGCACTCAAGAGCCTATGGCTGCATCCAAATCCAAAGGTACTACTGTCTGAGAAATCACACAGGTGACATTGAGGGAGGGTGGAGGCGAAGGACACCAAAGAATGAGCCAAGACCTGCTGCGGACAGACAGGATGATGCTACATGTCTTACTCCACGATGTATGCTGACTGTCATCCATCCGTGACTTGATACTCCTGTGAGCTAACATAAACCATGCAGTAGGAGGTGGGTATGGAGTGAAATAGAGGCTGAGTATTGAATGCCAGAGACTTTCAGAACTCAGAATAACAACCCAGGGGCGATACTGATCGCAGCATCAGTGCAGGGGAAAAAACGGAAGGGAAGGGAAGCTAAACCATCCCGAAATGACACTCACACACTGCTCCAACATCTGCACAACACAGCCCATGAAGATAGACATCAGCGAGACCACCTTGTGGTAACAACAAACGTGCTCACACAACCTTTCACAACCAGCAAGGAGGGGGTGGGGGCTATGACACCGTCATGAGAGCACCCGAGTAAGAGAAATGGAGGACAGGGAGGGTGAACTGCACAGCATAAACACAGAGAGACTGCAGGGGGAATCACAGCTGCTTATTGTTAGCACACGTGTCTGAGGCACACATGCAAAAAGACAATGGGCAGCCACAGACTGCACACAGCAAACCGCACCACCTGCAAGGCCATGCAACACCTTTACATAGTCACCGGTACTCACAAAATCCCAGATCACAAAAAAATACAAATACTGAGAAGACAGCAGTGTGATGGGGTCAACTAGGGCTGAGGAAGGGGTGCAGGAATTGTCCACAGAGTGGACTCTATGCCACAGCTCAGCAGCAGAAACTCACAAGAAAAATACATACTTGCTTAATGGGAACACACAAAAGCATGAGAATCCTGAGAGTAGCATGGCTTCCAATATCAAAGATGTTGTGAATACAAACAGGAGAGGTTCCATCACAACCTCCTATGTGCATCAGGTGGTGAAATACGGAAGGATGGGGTCACGGCACATGGAATCAAAAGGGCAGGTAAAGGTGGCTCACGACATGCACACGTGTCCACGATGCGCAAAAAGGAATGGAATGTACTATGCAACGGCCCTTTTGGATACCTCTGCTTGCTCACACTAAACATGCCAAGTGGATGCACATGAAGACAAAACAAAGGCTGCCACTAGCCAATTCTACAGGTGTGAGGTGGGGAGGTGCAATCATCTTGCACGACAGAACAGATCGTACTGCAGATTCAGGATGGATTCTAGTCTACAGAATGCGGTAATTGCACATCCCCCTTGTAGAAACAACAAGGTCAGGATGCCTGAAGGGTGAAAAGCAGTCCAAAGATAAGGCTTTGCATTAAGTGTCAAAAGCTTCCCCTGCAACGACACAGCAAACAGAAGCCCGTGAACATGCACCATCTGCGGGTACTGGCCAAGCAGACAATAAGCAAGAATGCCTACCATTCACCTCAGCAGCATGGAAAGGAGCACAGCAGCCCACAGAGTTGCAGTGGGGGGGCAGCAGAAAAATAGGCTAGAACACAGTAGGGCACTGACACAACACAGCTACAATAGCACCGCAACTACACCATGCATACACGGACACCTGGGGCTGCCCACATGAAGATAAAAACAAAAAAAAATGCCAACACAAACACTACATGCTCCAATCCATTCAGTTGACATACAGAAAGCAACAATCCAGGCGTGACAGTACAAGAGGAACAGACCACCACTTACAGGAAACTGAAGACTGAGGTACGACATGAATGACCAACAAAGGAATACTTGCATCATGGGAGGAGTATTCCATAGAGAATGACACACTACACATACAGAATCATGACAGAAATGTCAAGGCAGGACAAAAAACTGCTTATGACAACAGCATTCCTTTCGGTCCAACATGGTGACTGGCATTAGACAAGCATATATAAACACAGTGGGAAAGGTACCCCAGAGGTCACAGTTAGGACTAGGCTACAATACAGCAGCACAGTGACACCGCACAGCAACTGCAGCGACTATACACTTAACACCTGGGGCTGGGCAAACCGACACTAAACTGCAGACACACACATACATACTCCACTAAATGAGTCATCGGCTAGAACATGGCTGAGCCACAAAAAAGTTCTTGTAG